>NC_140172.1:13365389-13579776 GCF_963971535.1 Notolepis coatsorum | reverse complement strand
TAGATAATTCACCTTGCGTATAAATACGGCGCAGGTGGATACAGCAGCACTTAGTAACTTAGCACTAAAACGTTGATGCCTTCACCACGAGACAACGTGTAGTGAAGTGGGCAACTTTGCCTCTGTATAGAGCTTTGAGAACCGCGTGCGAATATATTGCTAAAGTGTCAGAGTTTAACGCAGTACAGTTGAGTTCGACTTATTCTAATGTGAAGTAATAGTCTATCATTTATAGTGTATCGTGCGGCTACCGTTCTTCAGTGACCAGCATTACCATCGGTTCGTCGTGTATATAGCTAGTGCACTTATCCAGGCTGGGCGGCCTAAACTCGTGCCACCACCCGAGGAGTCCTAGACGAGAACCGTTGGATATGTACACCGGAGAACCTACCCCGGCGACTGCAGAACCCTTTCTGGTTGGATTATATTGCTTTGGTACCGTGACTGCTGGAGCAGAGAACCGTCTACCCCACTATCGTGTGGGATCTACCCCCGTGAGGAGCATCCCTCGAGCCCGCCTCTAGGAGGAGGCTGGCTAGCTTTCATCCATGCTGTCGAGCATACTGGATTATAGCTGTTGCTTTGTCTACCGATCAAGGGAGTACTGCACTGGTTCCTGTATCTGGAACCTCGTTATTCCTCGTTGACCCAGACTTTGTACCCGAACATTCCTCTACCCTGCCGGCCTTACACCCGGAGGGAACCCCCCAGTATCTCCAGCTGGTACTAGTGTGCCTTATGTAGTTGCTATGCTACAGGTGGCGTCAGTTTAGACCCATCTTACTATTCTCATTGACTTACGCTCTTGACCTACTTTACGTGTGTTCTTCGCCTTACAAGCGCAAGTATAATTCTCAATCTGTAACCTAACGTTGCTTGCTCTGATAATAATAAATACCCTCTAAATAGAACTTTATGTGTCATTGCCGTATTCTTGTGTGGGTGTTCACCATATATATTCATGTACTGTATGGCCAGTAATTAAAGTACATAACTAAGTAGTGGTTTAATAATACCATACTCTCAATACAGTCAGGGAATTGTACCCCTCAGTTACAATTGGTCCTTCGAGCCGGAGGGTATCAGTGTAATATCTAATATAATATTGATATTAACCATGGCCAGCGGTGAACACTCCCCAAGAGGCTCTCCCAAGCTAGAACGCCCGCAGCGCAGACGTCAGCCACCTCCCTATCTAGAGGAATACGCTGTCAGTCTAATACCTAGCTTTAAACAGACGTTAAATGCGGATAAAGCGGATAGTCAAAGCATGTCAAATCCTACCGACCAGGCGACCCTGCCAGTAGAGACCCTAGTGGGTTCTAACGAAACTGACCAAGCTCACGGGGGGACCAGGGGGGACATGACATGACTATACCCCCAGACAACGTCAACGGTATAATCCCCGGAGAGCTCCAGGATAAAGAAAGCCCTCCAGGGACAGAACCCGACACACGACCAGAAGAGAAGCGTGCCCAGGAGATGGACCTCGGGGCGCGCCAAGAGAACAGATCTCCAACGAGCACTGTCAGAAGCCGATCACCTCCGTCAGTGTCATCCCCCAGCGAAGCGGACCAGATGCTGGCGCAGGCATTCATCGCCACCCTGGCAGCCTCCACTGAACGCGATCGACTCCAAGCACAGACGCTTAGTGAGCGCGAACATTCTTCCATGGAACAAGAGCGCCTCCGGGCGCAACAACTAAGTGAGCGCGAACACTCTACCATGGAAAGAGAACGCCTTCAGGCTCAACAGACGAGCAAGCGCGAACAATCTGCAGACCAATGAGAGCGCCTTCACGCGCAACTCCAAGCGCAAGCCCTTAGTGAACGCGAACACTCTGCAACCCAGCGAGAGCGCTTCCAGGCGCAACAAAGGAGTGAAGACGACCGCATAAGACTGGAGACCAGACGCCTCCAGACGGAAGAGAACATTGAAAGAGACCGCGCCGATGCACAGCGCGCCGCCGCCAATGCACAGCGCGACGCAGCCCATGCCCAGCGCGAAGCAGAGCGCGACGCAGCCCACGCCCAGCGCGAAGCAGAGCGCGACCGGCTGCAGGCGCAGATAATAGAACAATTGATTGCCAGGGCGACACCCCCTCTCTCCGCACGGAGCTCCAGGACATCATCACGACAAGGGTCTAGGGCACCTTCCCCTACCCGACCAAGTGACCCGGAACCCGGCCAACAGAAGGATCCTATCTACGTCTCCAAACCCCCTCCCCGACCGGTCCATACGAGACCCAGCAACCGGGAAGAACCGGCCTACGCCGCCGAGAGACTGAATAGAAGACTTCAAGACCTAGAAGACCTAGAAGAGGAAGAGGAAGAGGAGGAAGGTCAAGCCCACCAGCAGCAACGTACTCAGGACCAGGAGGCCCAGTACAGCCCAGACTTCACCCCCGAGTCACTGCGCTACAAACCCCCGACTCAACTCACGGGTGAGTTTGACGCACCGTCAGCACCGAGGAACAGCACCTGGGTACCCGGCCTCTGGTACCCACCAAGTACCAGCCCACGACAACACGTACGGGTAGACTCGCCCAGGAGGCCTCTCCCCCAACGCTCACCGATGTGCCAGCCATCCATGGCATCGTACCTTGGCACACCGACGTTCCCAGACTTTACGCACGAGGACAGAGCACAGTACACGGAATTACGGATGTGCTTAGAGACTATGATGTCCGACGTCCCTGATGAGTCGTACAAATATGCCATCCTCCTCAAGCATCTCAAGGTGCCCAGAGCGCATAATATAGCGCTGGCATATTCCAACTCAAGCACCCCATACTCCGCGGCTCTAGTGGCCCTCGACCAGCGTTATGGACGCATATGGGAATACGTGATACAAGAAATAAGGACTATTGACCGTCTCCCCCCAGCCAAAGACAATAGAGCATTGGATGACCTCTCTATCAAGGTACAATCCCTGGTAGGGATGCTGGGGTCCCAAAAGGAAAAAGGGAGACATGAACTATATGCTAACTCTAATGTAGAACGAATACTAGAGAAGCTCCCTCCAGCCCGCCAAGAGCGCTTTCGGTGGCAGAGAGACCACCGTGATCCCGACGGTCCCGAGCCATCCCTCCTAGACCTAGCCGACTTCCTCGCGAGAGAAGTCAGCAGCCTACGACTGGATACGTTTGTGTGGAGTGGACCAAGCCCAAGAGATGGACCTCGGAGATCTAATGATAACCGCCGGTCGGTGACCGCTATGCACCAAGCCGAATCAGTACCGCAGCACAAGAACCACAACACCCCCTCGACGAAAGAGAAGTGGAAGATTGTATGCCAGTACTGTGAGAAAGAATATTGGCTGTCTCAATGTGACACTTTCAAGAAGATGACCGCTGACGAGGTGAGTCAGTGGATCAAAGCCAACCGCCGCTGCTTCCGCTGCGCGCGCAGCCATATGGCAGCCGAGTGCCGTTTAAAGAAGAAATGCAGCAAGTGTGACGGCGCCCACTTGGATGTATTGCATGACAGCATCAAGAAGAAACTCGCACCCCCAAGTAGCTCGAGAGTGAACGTCATGTATATTGACCCCGCCAGCAGCGGGAGCTCCCGAGTGCTCTTGAAAGTGGTCCGAGTGATATTAAGCTACGAGGATAAGGTCATGGACACTTACGCCGTCCTAGACGATGGGTCAGAAAAAACTCTCCTCCTCGCATCCGCTGCAGCCCGGCTGGGTCTGCGGGGGAGCGAAGAAACAATGACAATCCGTACTATAAGAAGAGACCTGAAGACGTATAAGAATGTTTCAAGTTTCAAGTTTCTTTAGTTTCAAGTTTCTGTATGACAACTATTAAAGAAACTTGAAACTAAAGAAACTTGAAACTTGGACCATAAAGGGTGAAAATGTCTCCTTCACGATCGCAGCAGTCGGGCAGCCCGAGAAGCAGTATAGGATTACTAACGCCTTCACCAGCCAAGACATAGGCCTGTCACAGTACACCTACCCCATCCCCAAGCTGATGGAAAAATACGTGCACCTACGTCAACTACCTATACCGCTCATCGACGGCGCCACCCCGACCCTGCTCATAGGATCCGACCACGCACACCTCATCGTCCCAACGGACCGGGTCCACATCGGGCCCAGAGGCTGTCCAGCAGCAGTCGAGACCCGCCTAGGATGGACACTACAAGGCCCCCTCTCCAGGTCTCCCAACCGACCAGCAGCCACTCGTTGCCTCCACTCAAGAATAAAAGAAGAAGACACCACCCTCTTACAGCACGTCGAGAGGCTATGGACATTAGACGCAATGCCCTTTAAGAATGAAAAGAAACTTGTTCGATCAAAGGAAGACACTTATGCCATAACCCTCCTCGAGCAGAGGACAAAGAGAGTCGAGGTCAATGGAGTGATGAGATACGCAACTCCACTCTTGAGGCGAGAGGGTATGCCCACTCTCCGCGCCTCAAAAGAAGCGACGGAGCGATATCTACTGAACACCGAGCGGCATCTAGCCAAAGACCCCACTCAAGCCACTGTGTACCGCGCTGAGATTGACAAGCTAATCACAGCGGGACACATAAAGAAAATTGACATTCAAGAGGCCGACCAGACGACCGAATCATGGTACGTGCCCCACCACAAGGTCCACCACAACGGCAAGGATCGTATTGTGTTCAACTGCAGCTACCAGATCGGACTACAGAATCTGAATAAAGAACTCTTGCCCGGCCCAACACTCGGCCCCTCTCTACTAGGCGTGTTGCTACGTTTCCGCCAAGACAAGGTGGCCATCAGCGGCAACATCAAAGGGATGTTCCTGCAGGTGCGACTAGTGGAAGAGGACAAGCCCCTGCTCCGGTTCTTATGGAGAGAGAGGATCGGGGATGAGCAACCATCCATCTACCAATGGGAGGTCCTCCCTTTCGGAACCACATGCAGCCCATGCTGTGCTACGTTCGCACTGCAAAAACATGTCGCAGAGGACCCAGCAGCTGACGAGGAGGTCAGACAAAGTGTAGAGAGGAGTTTCTACGTGGACAACTGTCTGCAAAGCGTCTCGACGCCAGAAGAAGCCGAAGCCCTCCTACTCAAGCTCCGCGCCTCCCTGATCAAAGGCGGCTTTGATCTCCGGCAGTGGGCCAGCAGCGACCCTCAAGTACTTCGCAGCCTCTCCCCAGAGAACAAGGCAGCAAGCAGCGAGACCTGGATGGCGACCATCCCAGGTGAAGCCCAAGAAATGACATTAGGACTAGTCTGGCGCTTCAAAACAGACTCGCTCCATTACAGATACACACCCCTGACCACGGAGCAGGGAAGGTCGACCTCTCTACCGACCACCAAACGGAGTGTATACAGAACACTCGCCAGACAATATGACCCGTTGGGATGTATCCTACCTTACACCACCAGGGCAAAAATGATTGTACGAGAGCTGTGGGACAAGGAACAGGGCTGGGACATACCCGACCACCTCGCTTCCACCTGGAGAGAGTGGGAAAAAGAACTCAACTCGCTCCCAAATGTAAACATACGCCGCAGCTACTTCCCACCCACAGTGCGGCTGGAGACGTGCCAGATGGACCTGCACGTCTTCAGCGACGCCTCAGAAGTAGCCTACGGCTCGGTGGCCTACCTGCGGGCCCGAGAGGAGGGAGGAGAAATACACACAGCCTTCATCCTGGCTCGCTCAAGGATAGCCCCCCGCAAGCAACAATCGATCCCGCGTCTAGAGCTCTGCGCAGCCCTGGTAGGCGCGCAACTCGCCACGTTAATCCAACGTGAACTCACCATCCCGGTGCAAAGAACAATCCTGTGGTCAGACTCCATGACCGTACTCACATGGATCCAGTCCGATTCGTGTAGATACAAGGTCTTCGTGGGAGTCAGAATCACAGAGATCCAAGACTTAACAGAATCAGCATGCTGGAGGTACGTGGACACGAAACAGAACCCAGCAGATGTCATCACACGGGGGATGTCCCTAGATGACCTCACACGTCACAATATCTACAGTGACTGTCCCGAGTTCCTCAAGCTCCCGGAAGAAGAGTGGCCTAACCCCACCCCACGGGAGGCTAGTCAAGAGGAGGCAGAGATGAAGAAATCTATGTTCTGTGGGTTGACGCACACACCAGTCCCCACCGACCCTAACATAGACAACTGCCCCACCCTTGAGAGTGCGCAGTTGGAGACATTCCTGTGGCACCACCCTGAGGTTCCCTCCACTACTGACATTAACGCCGCTAACTACGAAGAAGCAGAACTCCTTCTGCTACAGCGAGCCCAAAGAGACTCGTTCCCCGATGAGCTAGACTGTCTGCAGGGATCAAAGCCAGTCCCGTCAGACAGCAGACTGCTCCACTTGGCTCCTGAGCGCGACGCCCATGACCTCATCAGAGTGGGTGGTCATCTGAGACGAGCCCCGGACTTAACGGATGACGTCAAGTTCCCTATAGTCCTCAACAGCCGACACAAGGTCACCGAGCTCATCATAAAGAAATACGACGAGGATGTGCACCACGCTGGGGCAGAGAGAGTCTTCGCTGAGATCCGACGTCGCTATTGGATACTGCAAGGAAGAGAAGCAGTACGACGCTTCCAGCGGACCTGTCTAGACTGTCGCAAGTGGCGAGCACAGCCCAGTATACCCAGGATGGCTGACCTGCCTCCCTGTCGCCTCTGACTTGGCGACAAGCCCTTTCACTCCACCGGCATGGACTGCTTCGGCCCGCTGTACGTGAAGAAAGGAAGAGGGACGGAGAAGAGGTGGGGCATTGTATTCAAATGCATGACCACCCGAGCAATACACATAGAACTCCTTCCGACCATGAGTACGGACTCATTCCTTATGGCCTTCCGGAGATTCACAGCGCGAAAAGGAAAACCGTCTATATTATTGTCTGATCACGGGACAAACTTCAAAGGCGGAGAAAAAGAGCTGAGAGAGAGCTTCCAAGCCATGGGCCCAGAACTTAAGACCCACCTCGCTCCCTCTCAGATCGACTTCCAGTTTAACCCCCCGAACGCCCCTCACTTCGGGGGAACCTGGGAACGAGAAGTACGTTCAATAAAGACAGCCCTGTACGCCGTGCTTGGGGCCCAGACCGTGGCTGAAGAAGTCCTCACGACAGTCCTCACAGAGATCGAGGGAGTATTGAACTCAAAGCCCCTCGGTTACGTCTCAAGTGATGTAGCTGATGTCGACCCAGTCACCCCCAACACTCTCTTGATGGGGCGGCTGGACCCCGCGCTCCCACAGACGGTGTACAGACCTGAAGAAGCGAACGGCCGAAGAATGTGGAGGTACAGTCAAGTATTGGCTGACAAGTTTTGGAACAGTTTCCTCCTCCACTACCTACCGTCTCTACAAACCCGCCAGAAATGGGTAAAAGATAGAGACAACTTGACGGAGGACACAGTCGTCATGATCGTGGACCAGTCACTACCCCGAGCTATGTGGCCGGCCGGCCGTGTAAGCAAAGTGATCACTGGTGCCGACGGAAAGGTCAGAGCGGCAGAAGTTCTTGTCCAGGGACGGACATACACCCGACCCGTGGCGAGGCTGATAGAGTTGCCAAGGCTCCCTGACTCCCTTGATGACGATCATGACCCACTGACTTTGTGAATTGCCCTACTCCCCACAACAGACATTGAGTAGTTGACAAGACGATTAATCTGTCTTTGCTTTATCTAATTAGGTGCGGACTAATTAGGAGGCGGCTGTTACAAAGGGTCAGATTAAACCAAATATATATATTTATTGCTTGAGATCCCTTGTATAATATTTGTATATCGTTTGATATCCCTTGTATATTCTTTGTATATATACACGGAATATCCCTTTACCTGGGTACAAACCAGACCATAATATTCGTTCTCCTATTGGACAGCGACCCCTAGGCGCCAACGACCATACCCCCAATGGCAAGTTCAAAGGCAACGCCAAGGCATGTCTCAACATGTCCAGGTTTGCGCAGTAATACGAGACAGAACTGAGGTTGGCACTAGATAATTCACCTTGCGTATAAATACGGCGCAGGTGGATACAGCAGCACTTAGTAACTTAGCACTAAAACGTTGATGCCTTCACCACGAGACAACGTGTAGTGAAGTGGGCAACTTTGCCTCTGTATAGAGCCTTGAGAACCGCGTGCGAATATATTGCTAAAGTGTCAGAGTTTAACGCAGTACAGTTGAGTTTGACTTATTCTAATGTGAAGTAATAGTCTATCATTTATAGTGTATCGTGCGGCTACCGTTCTTCAGTGACCAGCATTACCATCGGTTCGTCGTGTATATAGCTAGTGCACTTATCCAGGCTGGGCGGCCTAAACTCGTGCCACCACCCGAGGAGTCCTAGACGAGAACCGTTGGATATGTACACCGGAGAACCTACCCCGGCGACTGCAGAACCCTTTCTGGTTGGATTATATTGCTTTGGTACCGTGACTGCTGGAGCAGAGAACCGTCTACCCCACTATCGTGTGGGATCTACCCCCGTGAGGAGCATCCCTCGAGCCCGCCTCTAGGAGGAGGCTGGCTAGCTTTCATCCATGCTGTCGAGCATACTGGATTATAGCTGTTGCTTTGTCTACCGATCAAGGGAGTACTGCACTGGTTCCTGTATCTGGAACCTCGTTATTCCTCGTTGACCCAGACTTTGCACATTCCTCTACCCTGCCGGCCTTACATAACTAAGTAGTGGTTTAATAATACCATACTCTCAATACAGTCAGGGAATTGTACCCCTCAGTTACATGTACTGTATGTGGGGAGAGAGAGAGAGAGAGAGAGAGAGGGAGAGAGAGAGAGAGAGAGAGAGAGAGAGAGAGAGAGAGAGAGAGAGAGAGAGAGAGAGAGAGAGAAAAAAAGAGAGACAGAGAGAGAGTGAGAGAGAGAGAGTTATGTGTACTGTATGTGGGGAGAGAGAGAGAGAAAGAAGGGGGCTGTTCTTTGATTTGATTGAGTATTTTAGGTCAGTCATCACGTCGCTATGATGATCATCACAGCTCAGTGCGGCTGAAGCAGCAGGTAACATAACGTCAGTCAGTGTTATGTCCCACCAGTTCATGGACTATTCAAATCAAACCAAATTTATTTGTAAGGCCCGACCACACACATTAATGTCCCCATGGGCCAGACATGTCTTCTTTAAACAAGTCAAGAAGAAACATCACAATAAATCAAGAACAAAACAAAAACACCATGAAATCCAAAGAACACTCCCAGACATACCCCACGCAAAGGTAAGGAAAAACTCACTAAAACCTAGCAATAGGAAGAAATGCACCACAGGCAATGTGGAGGAGAGAAACCTTAGAAGGGCCGTTCAAGGAGGCGGGTAGGTGGCCGAGCGGAGATTGCGTTCGTCACCAACCCCGGAGCTGTGAGCTGGATTCGCCTGTTCTAATCCAGCTCACAGCTCCGGGGTTGTCACCAGTTTGGCTGGCCGTCTGCACTAATACAATTGGCTGTATTAGAGGGTGGGAGAAGCTGGCGGGGTGGGTCCGGGTCGTTGTAAACAGCGACTCCTACAGTTCGGTCGGGGCGCCTGCTAAGCGCGGATAGGACTTGAGGGGGATAGTGTGATCCTCCCACACGCTACGCCCTCTCAGTGAGAATCCGCGCTGCCAGGTGAAAAGAAGCGGTGATTGGCTGGACGTGTGTCGGAGGAAGCACGTGGTAGCCTCCACTCTCCCAGATGATCTGACTGTGGGGGGTAAGTGCGCAGCGACCAGGAAGGGACTGGGAATTGGCATACGACTAACATTGGGATGGGAGAAAATCGGAGGAAAAATGGAGGGGGAAAAATATCAAAAAAAAAAAAAATAAGAGCCGTTCAAGGGGGGATCTCCCTTCTTAGATGTCGGTGATAGTAGTGTTGGTATAAAACAGGCGAACAGTTGGTAAGCATGCACTCATGTGTGTAGTGAAACACAGATAAGTGCATGCAATAGCAACTGAACATTTTGAAAGATTGAACATAGAGCTGATGGTGGATCTATTTGAGGGGTGGGGGCGACGTAGAGAGGGTCGCATCCCCCCGGTCATCATCACGGGACGTCCCCTGCTCTACCTCTTCCCTGTATGTTTGTTCCTTGTATTTCTGCCCCTTAGTGTTATTTCCCTTTTCTCTCTCTTGCTTTCTCTCTCTTGCCCTTCTTAATGTTCCCCTGTTAGGCCCCCATAAATGTTCAAACCCCCCCTCCCACCCACCCACCCCCTCCTAATGTACAGTGTCCTCCCCCTCGTATGTATATATTTTCTGTTAGGATCTCTGTTTAACAGTACTGTATATTTGCATATCTTGTATGTCACAAATGTAACAGTACTGTATACCTGTATGTCATGTATGTCAGAAATGGCATGATATATATCTGTATGTTGCGTATGTCATTAATGTCTTGATTAATGGAACATGTGGGACCCTGATGTCAACAAGACGAAAGTCTTTCTCTGGTCTGCATCCCCTTAACAATTGTGTGTATTGAGCCGTACTGTATTGTACCCATTCTGCAATCTGTTAATAAAGTTTTCAATCAATCAATCAATCAATTAGTCTAGTGTTTTTCTTGTATTAGCTTTACTGTCTAGTCTTAGTCTTTGTAGTTACTGTCTGTTATTAGCTTGTCTGTAGTCTGCTTGTTCTGTCCCATTGTTGTGTATTGTCATCCATAATTGTAGTTATTTTTGTTGTTTCCTGTAGTTCTTTGTCAGTCTGTCTCCCCTCCCAGGTGTCTCCAGTGGTAATCATCCCAGGTGTTTCTCGTTTGTCATTTCTTTCAGTATTTGAGTTCCTTGTCTCCCAGTCTCTGTGTGGGTCCATTATCGTTGTGAGGGAAATATTATCATGTCATTATAGATCTGTGTTGAAATACATATTCTATCTCTGATAGCCTTGACTAGTTTAATATGACCAACTAGTAAACTAGTCTGACTACAGCAGACACTAGGCTACAGAGTGAGACTGTCTTTTTAACAAACGATCAAGGTTAGGAGGAGATATGATAATAGCTATTTCTCCAGTCCTAGTGTGAGCCATAGCAAGGCCATAGCTAATCTTTGTTATGACTCCCTAACTATGGCATATTTTGTTTACCCTTCTTGTCATATCTGGATGTCTAATGTACATCATTTCAATTATGTATTAATGTACGTTCTGAGCAGAGCTCTTGGTCACTTTCTGGTCAGACGCTTGTGTGTACACATGTGTGTCTCTCTATAAACTGATCTCTGTGAAAGCACAGATATTAAACTATGTTCTATGTTTTTATATACAACTAACTATCTAATTTCTACAGTTCACTGTCATGGCTCATTTTAAATATTCCTTCATAAAGTAAGTGTTTCATTGTTTAGTGTTTTTCGTGTTTAACTTATAGTGTCGATCACCCCCCCCCCCCCCCCCCCCTCTTACAGCGTTGGCTGAAAGGTATTTTGTTTTTGTGTTTTTCCAATACTCTCGTCTTTGTGTTTGAGTTAATCATAAATAAAAGTCCATTAACCCGCTGCCCATCTGGTCTTGTCTGCTCCGGGGTGCTGTTGCATCATCACAGCAACACCCCACAGTCAGGTCCTCATCACAGCAACACCCCACAGTCAGGTCCTCATCACAGCAACACCCCACAGTCAGGTCACCATCATCACACCAACACCCCACAGTCAGGTCACCATCATCACACCAACACCCCACAGTCAGGTCACCATCATCACACCAACACCCCACAGTCAGGTCATCATCATCACACCAACACCCCACAGTCAGGTCACCATCATCACACCAACACCCCACAGTCAGGTCACCATCATCACACCAACACCCCACAGTCAGGTCACCATCATCACACCAACACCCCACAGTCAGGTCACCATCATCACACCAACACCCCACAGTCAGGTCACCATCATCACAGCAACACCCCACAGTCAGGTCACCATCATCACACCAACACCCCACAGTCAGGTCACCATCATCACACCAACACCCCACAGTCAGGTCACCATCATCACACCAACACCCCACAGTCAGGTCACCATCACACCAACACCCCACAGTCAGGTCATCATCATCACACCAACACCCCACAGTCAGGTCACCATCATCACACCAACACCCCACAGTCAGGTCACCATCATCACACCAACACCCCACAGTCAGGTCACCATCATCACACCAACACCCCACAGTCAGGTCATCATCACAGCAACACCCCACAGTCAGGTCCCCATTATCACACCAACACCCCACAGTCAGGTCACCATCATCACACCAACACCCCACAGTCAGGTCACCATCATCACACCAACACCCCACAGTCAGGTCACCATCATCACACCAACACCCCACAGTCAGGTCACCATCACACCAACACCCCACAGTCAGGTCATCATCATCACACCAACACCCCACAGTCAGGTCACCATCATCACACCAACACCCCACAGTCAGGTCACCATCATCACACCAACACCCCACAGTCAGGTCACCATCATCACACCAATACCCCACAGTCAGGTCCTCATCATCACACCAACACCCCACAGTCAGGTCACCATCATCACACCAACACCCCACAGTCAGGTCACCATCATCACAGCAACACCCCACAGTCAGGTCCTCATCATCACACCAACACCCCACAGTCAGGTCACCATCATCACAGCAACACCCCACAGTCAGGTCACCATCACACCAACACCCCACAGTCAGGTCACCATCACACCAACACCCCACAGTCAGGTCCTCATCATCACACCAACACCCCACAGTCAGGTCATCATCACACCAACACCCCACAGTCAGGTCACCATCATCACACCAACACCCCACAGTCAGGTCACCATCATCACACCAACACCCCACAGTCAGGTCACCATCACACCAACACCCCACAGTCAGGTCATCATCACACCAACACCCCACAGTCAGGTCACCATCATCACACCAACACCCCACAGTCAGGTCACCATCATCACACCAACACCCCACAGTCAGGTCACCATCATCACACCAACACCCCACAGTCAGGTCATCATCACAGCTCAGTGCAGCTGAAGTTGAACGTATGTTGTCAGGAAATTTAAAAGTTATTTATCGCAGCTGTTTAACATGAGCTGGATTAGATGCAGCGTCAATGTTAGTCTTGCTACGACAGTAAGCCAACGTTGGATTCGCTTACTGAGAGGCGGGTACTACACGTGATTTATTGCACAAATGAGTACAATTAAAATAAAACCTTTTTTATTGCAGCTTTATCCCTTTCACTACCACACTAGATGGTTAACCCTTTCACTACCACACTTGACAGTTAACCCTTTCACTATCACACTACAGAAGGTTAACCCTTTGTCGTGTGGCAGTGAACGGGTTAACCTTCTGTATTGTTGCGGTGAAAAGGGTTAACCCTTTGGTGGTGTGGTGGTGAAAGGGATAACAGCCGACAGTATTTCCTCAACCATTTCTTCAACTCTCAAGTTGGGCCTCCTACTATAGGCTCTCTTCTCTGTGACGTCACCCAGAGGAATTCCTAGCGGTGCCAATGTGGCTGAGCTCTCGAGACACGGAACACGTACGGTGAGTTACATGTCTGATCATCACATGTCCTCCTCACAACAGAACGATAGGATTTCTAAGGTTTAAAGTGCCACTTTAAAATGGGTATAGCCTGCCCTACAGTCATCAGCTCCAAAGGTGACTTAAAAACAAAGCATATACACTTTAATATGCATTCAATAAGCCTAGGGCTTATTTCCATTGTGGTCCTTTTGGTGTTTAAAAGATGGACACTGTAAAAAAGAACTGTCAAAAAAACTGTAAATGTCTGGCAGCAACTGTTGCCAAATACTTACTGTCAAATTACAGTAAAATCAAATACATTTACAGATTACAACCTTTATTTAATGGTTAATATTTTGATAAAAGGTCATTTACTGTATTTTTATGGCATTTACAAGTAATCTGTAAAATAATAGTAGTAGTAGTTTTTTTACAGTGTAGAAAAGGCAGAACAGAGAAAATGAGAGGGAAGAGGACATCATGTAAACTATGGAAGGAAGCAGGAGAGACTCTAAACACCAACGGGTCCCCGGTGGAGAGGGTGGACAGCTTTAAATACCTCTGTGTCCTCATCACAAGGCCCTGTCATGGTCGCCACACACAGACGCTCTGGTGAGGAAGTCACGGCAGAGAGACGGTACCACCTCGGACCCCTGAGGAACTTCTGTGTCCCACCAGACGCTACGAGGTCCTCCTCATCGAGAGTGTCCTGACTGGGAACATCACTGCCTGGTGCGGTACGGTCAGCAGAGCGTATCATGGGGGCTGCACTTCCTCATAAGGACATCTACACCAGGCTATGCAGGACAAAGACTAAGATAATTATGAAGGACCCCGACCACTGGTATAACCGCCTCTTCTCTCTGCGGGGAGAAGGTACTGCCAGGGCTGTTTCTAGCTTTTTGGGGGCCCTATGCAAAGTGTTGTTTGGGGGCCCCTATTTTGTGAAACTTATTATTTGCTGCTCACCTGGTCAATTATGTGCACTCTGTGTATCTCAGCACAGCAGCACCTTATATTCATACAACTTGATATACTGTGAATTCTCTGTGGATACATATCAATTGCATTACATATCCATATTCTCATGTCCTATATTCTTGTATTATTCTATATTACTCTAATAAAATATTCTATTCTTATATTCATATTATATATATATACTGTGAATACTCTTGCACATATTGTCTGGTTCCATCTAACCCAACTGCAAAGTACAACACATCTATGATTATATTTTGCCTGTATATATTTAGCCTAGTTTATACTAGCTTCATTTTGTTTGTTTACTTTTACTTTATGTATTGTATAGTAGCACACTTATGGAGTCGGCAACAAGCATTTCACTGCACATTGTACTTGTAAACACAATTTAAGGGATAAATGAACATCTAACAGGCGTCATAATGAGGTCCAATTCTCAAAGTCAACTTCCTGTCTGTTGTTGCTACGCAACTACGGCTTGGGGGAAACATTCACCCCGGGTACATTGTGTACGCTTCATTAAGTGCAGAAAACGGATCGGAAAAGCGGCAAATTAAACACAATCAAGGGTAATTTTCTTCAGTGCATCACAATGCCAAAGAGCTACTGTGTTACGTGTTGTAGAAGCACGTTCAGCCACAGACTCATACCCCCCCGACACTCAACTAACCGCCTCGGACAGTCCTTCATACCAGCGGCCATCAGGCTCCACAACAGGGGGCAGCGACTGCTGCCAGACATTGACCTAGGACTAATAGGAACCCAAGGAGGACAATAACACTACCTTAGGCATACTGCACCTTATGTGGATACTGTGATACTGTGAATAATGTATATTTCAGTAGATAGTAAATTATAACACTACCTTATGCATACTGCACCTTATGTGACACTGTGAATACTGTGAATATATTTTTCAGTTAGTTAGATAGTAAATTATATTGACCTATTTGTTTACACTGCTTGTGTTGTTTTTACTACCTGTACCCCCCCCCCCTTCCCCCATGCTGCTATGATGCCTGAATTTCCCCAAGGGGACCAATAAAGGAATATCTTATCTTATCTTATCTTACTAATAAAAATAAAAATTGCAAGTTTTATATAATACCAGGCATCACGGAGGAAAAGTGCCTGGCGGCTATCAAGAGGGCACACATAGACGCAGGCGGGAGAGTCGATCAAAGCAGACACTGGTCCCCCAAGTCAAATCATACGTATATCTGCTCTACCCATTTCATAACAGGTGAGAATAAGGAACAAATATTTATATCGTAAATAAATGATTGGCTGTGAGGCTGTAAACAGCAGATAAATGTTAGCTGCTAGCTACTTCGCCATCTCAGTGTATGTGCACTGGAGGCTTCAAGTAGCTTTTTCATGTTTATATGTTACTACTATTTAAAAACGGAGCTCACTTTTGCTCGTACACACCTGTTGGTTGTCCCCAAAACTAAGATGGCGGCGGTCTTGTGACGTCAGAGTGTCTTCGAGAATAATGCCCATATGAAAAGTTACCTAATTACTAATTATTATATTATATTCTTCAATTCACTTTTGAAGCTGCTCAAACATGGCTGGTAAACCCAGTTGTTTAGTAAACTATTACGTTTTTTTGCCAGCAGAGTATGAATATGGTTATTTTCCCATCAATCTTTTCAATTTGTAATGTACAAAATCAGTAGAGCTCCATCTGGTGGTGGTCCTTAATACAGTTACAAGTCATTACAGAGGTACCTTATTATCCTGAACAATTCTTTGCACCAGACAGAGCTTGTCAGCTTGATCATTGAGACTCGAACATCATTCTCGAACATTATTTTACTTAGTATGGTAATTGGTATATCCAACCTATGCTAGCAATGCAAGCAATGACACTCAACCAAAAACTAGTCTGACAGGCGACTAGGCGAGCATCCGAGCAGGATTCCCCCCTGCATTCCATCAACCTGGCATCTATTCAATTGTAATGGAGATCATACCATGCTGCTTTTCAAGAAATTCCTCAAGACAAAGAGACTTGTTTTGGGTGTCGTTTGAATGGACATTTGAACAGGCGGTGAGAAACATTAGTGCTAGAGAGAGTCAGAGGTCCTGGGTGAGCCGGCACTCAATGCACTGGTGTTTCTGGACACTAGCAGACATACTGTAACCAGTAGCAGTGTCCAGTAGCATGATTGTATTTTGGCCATTGCACCTGTACAACTTAATGCTCATAGTCTGGTAGAGGTCAGCCACAATGACAATATGATTTGCTCCCTTCTCATGACCAAGCTTGGCAATGCTGTTCAACACCTTGATGACAAAGTTCCGGAATGTCATGCCTTTGGTGAGAGACTTCGCCAAGATTAGTACTTGATAGATAGATTGAACCTAAATGAACAGAAAAAAATTGGCTCAAATGTTAATAATTTTTTGCAGCCATGACTCAACTGCACGGAGAAGTGCGTTACTACGGGTTGGACCGTGTATACTATCATCACTATTACTACTGTCTGGTTGAATCCTGCCATTCACTACTGTTATCACTATCACCATTATTTCTTTGCACTTTGTTCTATGTTTTATTATTAACTATTATATCTTAACACTTATCTCTTATCACACACATACACAAGCATGCACAATCACATACTGTATCACTCATATCTGTCATCCCCAATCATCTACATCATATCTATAATCTGTCATTATCCATCTTACAGTCTGTACATATAACTCATTCTCACCATATCTCTAATTCATATCTATAACTCAAATTCTGTACGTCATTCATCATATCTCTAACTCATGTTTGTTAATGCTCCACTTATGTTACTATCATGTATACATACATACTCATTCTCTGTGAATAATCTGTTCAAATGATTCCACATCATACAGTACTATTATATTTAATGTGTAGTGCTGCTGAAGATGATGCAATCTCTCCTGGCTGGGGATAATTCAGTTATTTGTTATCAAAACGTCCCCATAGAGGTCCACATACAGTATGAATGAATGAATGAATGAATGAATGAATGAATGAATGAATGAATGAATGAATGAATGAATGAATGAATGAATGAATGAATGAATGAATGAAAACTTTATTTAACAGATTGCAGAATGGGTACAATACAGTATGGCTCAATACACACAATTGTTAAAGGGATGCAGACCAGAGAAAGACGTTGGGTGGGAGAAAATATATACATACGGTGGGGAGGAGACTGTCCATTAGGAGGGGGTGGGTGGGTGGGGGGGGGGGGGGGGGGGTTGGGGCCAGTTTCGAATTGCAGTCTCTCGTAGGTGCACTTTGAGAGTGGTTTTGAAAGTGGGTAGTGATTCACATTCCTTTCCAGCTGTGGGTAGGGCGTTCCTCATTGTTGTGGCATAATTGCAAAACGTGTTTAGTCCCTTGTTTGTGCCGAATCTGGGTTGCACATGATTTGTGGAACTCCCTCTGGTGTTGTGGTCGTGGTATTCACTGACCTTTGGGAAGTATTTCGACATGTACATGGGTACCTGAGTGGTGTAGTGTATCTTGTAGACCAGGCCCATTGCAAGTTGCTGTACTCTGTTGTCTACTCTAAGCCATCCTAGGTAGTCAAAGTGGGCAGGGGTGAGGTGGGTTCTAGGAGTAAGGTCAAGTAGTAGTCTGACCAGTTTGATTTGTGATGTTTGTAATCTTGTTTTTAGCGCCTTTGAGGTGCTTTGGTACCATGAGGTGCAAGCATAGTCGTAGTACCCCTGAATGAGTGCTCCTGCCAGAGTCTTCAGGGTGTTCTTGTTTACCAGAGAGGAGATCCGGTACAAGAATCTAGTTTGTTGGTTGACTTTTTTGATTACATTGGATGCCATTTTGTCACAGGAAAGATTTGCCTCTAAGATGGAACCCAGGTGCGTTATTTTTTTCCGTAGCCGCATTTTGCGGAGACACTCTCTGATTGGCCACTGACTGACACTCTCTGATTGGCCACTGACATGTGCGCCCAATCGCGTGACGAGCTGTGTCTTTGCCCATTTCCGGGTCTAACAGCCTGCAAACTACCTAACGCCTAGTTTATCACTGGTTAAGCTTAGGCGACTCTTTCGAAGTTGGTTATGGTTAGAGTTTGGAATCAGGGCTGGTGTTCTATCGCCCTGCTCTAAGACAAACACTAACCTTAACCAACTTCGAAAGAGTGCCTAAGCTTAACCGGTGTAGAAACAGGCGTCACACAATTGGGCGCACATGACTGCGTGGCACAGCGGAACAACAACACAATCATCAAATTTGCTGACGACACAGTAGTGGTGGGCCTGATCTCTGCAAACGACGAGAGGGCCTACCTGGAGGAGGTTAAGGTTCTAGCGGGATGGTGTCAAGAGAACTGCCTCTCCCTGAACGTCAGCAAAACAAAGGAGATGATTGTGGACTTTAGGAGGTCAGGGTCAGGGACTTCAGCCCCCTCAGCATCGATGGGGCACCGGTTGAGAGAGTGAACAGTTTTAAGTACCTCGGAGTCCACATATCCGAGGACTTGACATGGACCACACACATTGACAGTGTTATCAAGAAGGCATGACAACACCTCTACTTCCTTAGGCGCTTAAGGAAGTTCAACGTGAGTCAGAAGATCCACAAGAACTTCTACTCATGCACAATAGAGAGCATCCTGACTGGCAATATCACCTCCTGGTTTGGGAATAGCACTGCACAAGACCGTAGCAGACTTCAGAGAGTGGCCCGTTCAGCCGAACGCACAATTGGAGGTGGGCTTCCCACTCTCCAGAACATTTACAACAAGCGGTGCAGGGGTAAGGCTAAGATAATTATTAAGGACTCCAGCCACCCAAACAACTGCCTCTTTGAACTGCTGCGGTCAGGCAAGCGATACCGGAGTCTCATGGCAAGCACAGAGAGACTCAGAAGAAGCTTCTATCCCCAGGCCATCAGGATGCTCAATGAACAATGATTGCTCAATGAACAAGGCTTGAACAATGAACAATCGTAACAACCATCAAATGCACTCACAGCACACACATCCACACGCACACACTCACTTTAAACAAACAACTCACTGCTGCACCCACTTTACCCACTTTAGAACACCTAAACACACTTTATATTTATTGGCAAAGAATTTGCACTACAACCCATACCTCAGTACACCTTACTGTAAATTGTACCTAAATTGTACCTCATCCCATTTCTGCATTGTACTGTATAGTATATTGTATTGTAACTCGGTTACTTTCTACTCTGCATTGTACATTGTATATATGTATATATTGAACACACTTTTTGTCTACGTACTTGACTTCTATTTTATACTTACTATACTTTTATACTTATCTATTTTTATCTAGCACAATCCCTGGAGCAAAACAGAAAGAAGCATTTCATATAAAAGTATTCTGTACTTCTGTATGAAAACTAATAAAGAAACTTGAACTTGAACTTGAAGCTGTTCACCAGAGTCAAGCGTCTCACACACTCCAGGAAGGTGGTGGAGAGCGCTAGACTGAGAACATATTTAGTCACGAAGTCTTTTAGTTAAGAGAAACCACACATTCCAAAGTAAAATGTCAAATCTGCGACAGACTGGTTTACATAAATGTGGACAAAAATGATAATAATAATAATAATAATAATAATAATAATAATAATAATAATAATAATAATAATAATAATAATAATAATAATAATAATAGATAATATGAAAGATAAAAACTCAAACAGTTCATTGATCTCCATCATGTGGAATTGGACATGACTCCCAACATTTCTGTAAAGGAACAGGCCAATTGGTTAGTGCTTGTTTTTACCCTGATAGAAGCCTGCTTAGCTTCTTTCTTTCAACCCACAATGTAACATGTAATATCACTAGATGGAGCCGATTTGCACGGTACAAGCGCATTGTTTAATAAGAAAACAAGTGAAACTAACAAGTGAAGACAGACTGCATTCACAATGGGTGAGAGGCCAGAGCCAGTCAATAATTAGAAGATATGATTCCACAGTCAAAACCCATTTAATTGTATTGACCACCTCCTAGCTGATAAATGTGAAATCCACCATGCATTATAATTGACCATTTTCACACGACAACTATTTTGCTCTTGCTCAGGTTGGGATTCCTATCCACCTTGTCCCCACCTGTGGAATCCCAACCTGAGCATGACATAAGAGCAAAATGGCCAAGTAAAGTAGCCCCCATTTAGGACCACAATGAAAATCAGCTTTTATCCTTATTGTGTTTATCCTTGATGATTTTTAATAAATACAATCAATCAACTATAATAATATAGTATGTAATAATCGTCTCCATCTAGTGATATTACATGTTACTTCCTGCTCCTGATTGAGAGGCATTATCAAAACGCCTTCCAAACCAGACTACTGGGTACAACAAGTTCACCGTTCTTCCATGTTGTGTGTTTCAACAAGCAGATATACACTAGTAGGCCAGATCATTGGAGAAAGTCCTTCATTCCGACAGCCATCAGACTTTACAATGCATCACTGTGCCTCACTGCATCACTAAGCACAGAGTTACCATCTTCCTGGACTTTTACTTTTGAAACAACACTGTGCAATATTACACTTACTGTAGCCTTCTGTATATTCTTTACTGTATTTTATTTTTTTACTGTATATTTTATTCTATTCTTATTCTTAGGCAATTTGTTTTGTTATTCTTATTCCTGACTTGTTCTGTCTAAATGTTTATGATGTGAGCGATTTGTAGTGTCAAATTTCCCTCGGGATAATAAAAGTATTTCTATCTATTCTATGATTATGAAAGACAGTCAGTTTCAGTTGTTCAAAATGACAGATCATCAGTTGGTATGTCTGGAAGACTGTGGGAACCAAAATCAGCACCACCTGGTGGCCAGTGTTTATGGATTCTTCTGGTCCTCTATATACCAGAGGTTACCACACCTTTTTCTGTCAAGGAAACTACCAAACAGATACACATTGAACCATATACCACCATTTAACAAGATGTTGTTGTTGTTGATGACCCCAATCTGAGAAGATGTTTTGTTGTCAAATACGATCCAGTGTGTAGGTTGGGATAGCTTTGAGGTGAATAACACCTATGATGATGATGTATGATCAGTCCTTGTACATTGTCTTCTGTAATTTATTGTAAAGTACATGACAATGGTCCTACATGCTGATCGACTGCAACAAAAACCTGTCCATATGCAAACATACAGGTGATTGTTTTTCACATAGTGACAAAAGCCAAAGTGAAACATGTATTGTAAAGAAAACTACAGCCAGAGCTGTTCATCTAATTAGAAGCAATGGCATTTCCAATTAATCCATTTTACAATTAAGTGGCCAATACAGGCATATATAATACCAAGGTTATTATAGTTGATTGATTGCATTTATTAAAAGTCATCAAGGATAAACACAATAAGGATAAAAGCTGATTTCCATTGTGGTCCTAAATGGGGGCTACTTTAACTACTTCTAAAAGACAATTTAGATAACTGAAATACAAATAAAAACGAGAATGTTTTTAACTAAATAAAACAATATTATATAATATTAATAGTGTGCTTACAAAACTAACAAAAATTAAATGAGCAAACCGGCAAACCCACTCTGGAAATGAACTGAAACTAAACTGAATTGAAAACGAAATAAAAAATAACCCTGGTTGACACTCTCTCTCCAGATTGCAACAAGTCTGTGTACAGGCAAGAAGTTCTACACATTCATAACTCCGAGAGGAAGACATCTCTTGATTTGAGTTGAGTGACCCCCTGGTCTTTGAGGCCCCCATCACCCTGTACTCCGCCTCATCGTCAGCTACATCTTGGATGCCCATGTGGATGACGATGAGGCTGAATACAGGGCCCTGGTGGAGAGCTTCGTAGGGTGGTCCGACAGTAACCAGCTCCAACTCAACGTCAGCAAGACAAAGGAGCTGGTGGTGGACTATCAGAGAGGCAGGAAGGGTCCCCCTTCTCCCATAATCCTCGGAGGGGAGGAGGTAGAGATGGTGGAGTCCACCTGAACAATTTTTTTTTTTTTTATTATTTTTTAAACACACATATAAACAAACATGACAACACACGATAAGATACACAAGCATTAATATACAGTGTATATCCAACAAAATTACCATTTATACCAATGTCTTATACAGGATATACCCCTAATACCTGTTATCTAAAAACCTACACACATATGCTCCAGCTCGAATCCCCCCCTCCCGGACCCCTCTTTGGATAGTACCTCCATTATCCCTCGCTCCTAACCAGACACTACCATTATAAGCTAGCTTTTATTCTCTCCACCACTTCTAACCACATTGTCATTTTGGATTCATTGAGACCCAGAATTCTTGCTGTAGATATTTCCTGATAAATCACATCAAGATAAGTAAGAAACCAAACTTTCCGGCACATTTTTTCCGGTTGAAACCATCGTGATGCGATCAGCTTTTTAGCTACTGTGATACCCGATAAAACCAATCTCTTTAGCTGTGGATGTACTGCAAACTCAAAAACATCATTCAATAGTAATACAGACGGGTGTACAGGTATATTCCAAGATACGAGTTTTGATAATTGTTGGGTCACATCTTTCCAGAATATCTTAACTGGTGGGCAGTCCCAATACATGTGCATAAATGTCCCTTCGTCCCCATTTGTACATTGGGAGCATTTGGAGTCTTGTTTAAGACCCATTCTGTTCAGTCTTATAGGAGTCAAGTATGTCCTGTGAATATAGTTAAGATTGATTTGTTGATGGTCCGGGTTCCTTGATGTAAGTCGGACATTTGCCCAGGCTCCTTGCCAATCAAAGTCACTTTCCAGGTCTGGTATATCCCTTCTCCAGACAGAGTCTAGTTGGAGGGTTTCATACGAGGACGTTAGTCCATTCTCTTCGGTTCAAATAACAAACTCAGCAAGACCGACGGCTTCTCGGTTACAGTGGGTGACAATATTATCACAAGGAAAGATGAAATCACCTACCTGGGTTCCATCCTAGAGGCTAATCTTTCCTGTGACAAAATGGCATCCAATGTAATAAAAAAAGTCAACCAACGAACGCGATTCTTGTACCGGATCTCCTCTCTGGTAAACAAGAATACCCTGAAAACTCTAGCAGGAGCACTCATTCAAGGGTACTACGACTATGCTTGCACCTCATGGTACCAAAGCACCTCAAAGGCACTAAAAAACAAATTACAAACATCTCAAAACAAGCTAGTCAGACTACTACTTGACCTGACTCCTAGAACCCACCTCACCCCTGCCCACTTTGACAACCTAGGATGGCTTAGAGTAGACGACAGAGTACAGCAACTTGCAATGGGCCTGGTCTACAAGATACACTACGCGACCAAGGTACCCATGTACATGTCAAAATACTTCCCAAAGGTCAGTGAATACCACGATCACAACACCAGAGGGAGCTCCACAAATCATGTAAAACCCAGATTCGGCTCAAACAAGGGACTAAACACGTTTCGCAATTATGCCACATCAATGTGGAACGCCCTACCTAAAGCTGTAAAGGAATGTGAATCACTACCCACTTTCAAAAACACTCTCAAAAAACACCTACGTGAGACTGCAATTCGAAACTGGCCCCTACAAATGTCCTAACCTAGTTGTACAGTAAATGACCAAGTAAGGCTTTGTCAATATTCCAATGTACAGTGTAAAATGTGTGTGTGTCCCCTACCCAACACCCCCCCCACCTCCAATGTACAGCCCTCACCCAACCCACCCAACCCCACCCATCCAACCTCCTCCAATGTACAGTTTCTACGCCAAATGTATATACACTCCTTTTCTGGACACTTTTGTATCACAAACAGTACTGTATTTGCAAATCTGATATGTCATAAATGTATAGATGTAGCAGTACTGTCTATCTGTATGTCATATATGTTATGATGAATTGAAAATGGGGGACCCTGATGTAAACAAGACGAAAGTCTTTCTCTGGTCTGCATCCCCTTAACAATTGTATGTATTGAGCTGTACTGTACCCATTCTGCAATCTGTTAATAAACTTTTCAATCAATCAAGTAATTGATGATAAAAATCTGAAACAAAACCTCTCGATGTCTCTCTTTCATAGAAGAATTTGTGGTATCTGTGGTGTTCAATTGGTATGTCTAATGAAACTGAACAAAAAACTGAGGCCCTCTACAGGAAGGGACAGAGCAGGCTGTTCTTCCTGAGGAGACTCAGGTCGTTCAACGTGTGCAACCGAAGCCATCCTGGAGAACCCCTCTATGAGGAGCTAGCCAGAATGAAGAGCATGTTCAGCTTGGGCGGCCGGATCTGCTGCCAGAACTATCACTGTCACAACTCGGGACTTGAGAACTAGAGACTCATATCACTGGACTATCTTGTATTTGTACTTTTTTATATTATATTGTATATTTTATATTTAGATACTGGACTGTATAGGAATGTGAAGCTCTGTACCCCCCCCCCCCCCCCCCTCGGGATAATACAAGTATTCTATGATTATGAAAGACAGTCAGTTTCAGTTGTTCAAAATGACAGATCATCAGTTGGTATGTCTGGAAGACTGTGGGAACCAAAATCAGCACCACCTGGTGGCCAGTGTTTATGGATTCTTCTGGTCCTCTATATACCAGAGGTTACCACACCTTTTTCTGTCAAGGAAACTACCAAACAGATACACATTGAACCATATACCACCATTTAACAAGATGTTGTTGTTGTTGATGACCCCAATCTGAGAAGATGTTTTGTTGTCAAATACGATCCAGTGTGTAGGTTGGGATAGCTTTGAGGTGAATAACACCTATGATGATGATGTATGATCAGTCCTTGTACATTGTCTTCTGTAATTTATTGTAAAGTACATGACAATGGTCCTACATGCTGATCGACTGCAACAAAAGCCTGTCCATATGCAAACATACAGGTGATTGTTTTTCACATAGTGACAAAAGCCAAAGTGAAACATGTATTGTAAAGAAAACTACAGCCAGAGCTGTTCATCTAATTAGAAGCAATGGCATTTCAATTAAGTGGCCAATACAGGCATATATAATACCAAGGTTATTATAGTTGATTGATTGCATTTATTAAAAGTCATCAAGGATAAACACAATAAGGATAAAAGCTGATTTCCATTGTGGTCCTAAATGGGGGCTACTTTAACTACTTCTAAAAGACAATTTAGATAACTGAAATACAAATAAAAACGAGAATGTTTTTAACTAAATAAAACAATATTATATAATATTAATAGTGTGCTTACAAAACGAACAAAAATTAAATGAGCAAACCCACTCTGGAAATGAACTGAAACTAAACTGAATTGAAAACGAAATAATACAAAAAAAAAACTGGTTGACACTCTCTCTCCAGATTGCAACAAGTCTGTGTACAGGCAAGAAGTTCTACACATTCATAACTCCGAGAGGAAGACATCTCTTGATTTGAGTTGAGTGACCCCCTGGCCTTTGAGGCCCCCCATCACCCTGTACTCCGCCTCATCGTCAGCTACATCGTGGATGCCCATGTGGATGACGATGAGGCTGAATACAGGGCCCTGGTGGAGAGCTTCGTAGGGTGGTCCGACAGTAACCAGCTCCAACTCAACGTCAGCAAGACAAAGGAGCTGGTGGTGGACTATCAGAGAGGCAGGAAGGGTCCCCCTTCTCCCATAATCCTCGGAGGGGAGGAGGTAGAGATGGTGGAGTCCACCTGAACAAAAAACGGAGGCCCTCTACAGGAAGGTATAGGAATGTGAAGCTCTGTATCCCCCCCCCCCCCATGCTGCTTTGACACCCGAATTTCCCCAAGGGGATTAATAAAGGATCATCTTATCAGGCCAAAGCATTCATGAGCCCTAGAGGGACAAACCTTTCCTCTAGCACCACCATCAGGCCAAACTGAGAACAAGATATCTCGAAAAGTAATAGCCGGATTACCATAAAGCTATGAATATTCATGTCCCCTGAGGGAGAAACCTGTTGATTTTAGTGACCCTGTGACCATTCCTCTAGCGCCACCATGTGGATTTATAGCCGAAGTCTGTTGAGACTGGCAATATTCGCAACTCTTTGTTTCTGTCTGTAAAAATGTTGCACGTGAAAGTAATGGCAAAGTGGGAGATTTGTAGGCCTTGCAGATCTACTCTACACTCTGCGGAGTGCATTCTTCAAGTTGTCCTGCATGATCAATTACCCAACTGGCATAGTTTCATTTTTGCAATTAGTTTACAAAAACACTATTTACTATTGATATTTTCTAACTAAACAAAACATTATAAATAGCCCATTGTATTTCCTGCAGCAATGTTTGTTAAGTCACTGAAATAAAAAAGGCCCAAAGCTGTTCCCCTAACAACGGATATATACATGCAATTCTTATCCTATATCATAATTTAAAACAATATAACATTGAGGTACTGTGAACTAAACTGTAAGCCTATAAGGTACTTCTTGGAATTGTTTTTTTAAACAAACTTGTTAACAGTAACTTCTTGGGTATATCAGTAGCTTTAAGCAGTCTACTTTCCCGTTTGTTTATTCAGTTATGAAAACACACAATCGCATTTCTTTCTTCCGTTTTAAATGTCCCTCCCACGACAGTGCCCCTTTAAAAATGGTATTTTCCTCAAAATGAGCAAGAAAATCCAGACACCTTTCAATGTAGGACATAATTTCATTGAGCTGCAATGAACTCAAAATATCAAGTGTCCTCCGACATTGGCTTTTGGAGATATTCAAACTCATGGTCAATAAGTTGAGTTTTGAGGCGATATGTGCAAAATCAGCCTCGTTTACCCTTTAGTGCTTGTTGCATAGAGGTTTTTAAATGCAAAGCACCTTGTACACCAGCAGTGTCCATTACTTTACTGATACTTCGGCATAGAGTCCTTTCCCCGAGCAGAGGCCTACATCTATATTTAGCCTCGGATTAGAAGAGTACAACCTACAAACAAAAGATTACGGGGGAAAAAACAAGGCAGTGAGGCCATTAATTACTCCCTGGAACATTTTAATATTTATTGCTGAACATTGAAGCAGAACTGCATATAGTTTAATAAAAATCAAACTTAAAACGACTTCGAGGACATGGAATGGTCTTCAACATCAATGGGCCTCATGCATGAACAGTTTCTGGGTGTAGAGGGGAGGGGGGGGGGGGGGTGTCGTTTACATCGACAAAAATAGCTGCATTGGCTGGCAAAATAGAAACTTAATGAAGAGGGAACAACTCATTGGGCACAAGTCAATACATGGTCGGAAAAGAGAAGAGGGACGGTTTGGTTAAAAACAAAAAAAAAACGATGAGCTGGAATTCAAGGTTCTATCTGCGTTCAGCGTTACAGTAGTTTTGATAATATTGAACGTTAAATACTTTTCTCATCAGAGAACAAACAATATATCCTTACACCATGTGTGAAGATCTGCAATACATCAATTCTAAATCTTGTCGATAAGAGGCCTTAGATGGAATATTTGTGTAACGGTTGTGTTCCAGGCAGCCATGCTGGAAGAAAGAACTACAAACATTCCATGTGAGGCCTCTATTGCATGGTGATGATATATAAACATGAAGTGTTCCTTGTACATGACTCAATTCACTGTATCTTTCTATGAATGACTAATGCATGTTTAAGACATTACAGATAATTATGGATAGACAAAGACTACCAAGTTGTGGTTTCAGAAGACTAACCGTACGATGTCACGTTTTAAATATCCAGTCGGTTTCAAACCACAGATTCTGCACAGATCTCGTTATATGGCAGACTTTACATTTAAGATCACATTTGAACGGCAGACATACTGCAGTTCTTGCATGAGGCCTAGTAAACCCATCCAAAAAAAAAAAAACGTTAACATACATCCCTTTGTGCGGAGCCATACTCATCTGTAGCAAGGCTTTTATTTACACATTTATAAAATGCAAAGTCCCAAGGTTCAACTGGAGGCGAGGATACTATCCCTGCATCCTCCAGCGAGAGGGTGACGGCAGGACAAGGTCAAAGGCCACTGTCCCCATGACATCACTGACGACAGTGACAGGAATCTCTTGGTTCTGCAGGTGTGGTGGGAGTCGGACTGGACTAAGATGAACTGATGGTAAATGTTTGAGGCACCGGTGATATTCAGGAAGGGTGGCGATGAGTACAATTAAGAAGAACAGGGCTGAACACAGAAATTAGAAAAAACAAATGAAAAACGCTGTCAGAGTTATTTAGTTTCTTTCACCGTCGTCTGTCTCCACGTCCACAGCTCAGCGATGAGCTAAAGATAGAAAGAGAACATTGGTTTATTATCCTTCGACAGACTTGACCAAGATGGCAGCAACACAAACATAATATAAAAAAACTGAAAATATATACTTAAAACTTTAGGTTGCCTAGATTTGAGATAACTCTCAAAACCCCCCTGGACATATTCACACAGCTTTTTATTTTTCCATGCAGCATCTACAAATGTTTAAGATAACGGTTTGCCAATAGCGTCATCGATTAAGCCTCGAGAGCCAATCATCCCTCATCCTCCCAACGGTAGATCATTACCTTGGAATCGGAGACTTTGTAGCAATTCTTCAAGAAGTTTTCAAACTTGGGCTGGAATTTTGGCAGCATTGTACCCTGTGACAACAAAACAAGAGAAAGAAAAAAGGTGTGAGGGGTGTGTTCTTCCAATACGCCAAGACAGTCATGTGCATTTATTGATTTTGTAATCAACCTTAAGTGGTAATAAATTAAAGGATGACCAACCTTCTTTACAGTCTCCATCATCTTGTCTTTCAGCTCTGTGATCGTTAGGGGCTCCTTGATACCTTGTTTTGGGCCTTTGAGGCCTTTGGGAGTTTGTTGGCCCTTGGGGGCATTGTCAACCTTGGCGTTGGGGGATTTGGCCTGTAAGGAATACAGTGTGTGAAACACAGTTCATGAAATTACCTCGTCTCAAAACACACCCCTTGATCCTCCAGATCACAACTGTTGCTTCCCTCGAAGCAGTGGTGGTGATTGGAGGATCAAGAAAAGAGGGCGGGTTGGAACGTTGCAGGATCTCAGGGGTTCCTACACATCAAATTCCAAATGCTGCTATTTTTTCATGACCATCATTTGTTAGTATCCAAGTTCAAGCATTAGTTTTCGCCAAATAGCCTCAACATTTTAACACCATGTCCAGACCGCGTGCGTCGCATGCTTCCGCGTTTTCCCTGATTGGCTGCGACGCCCATGTGACCGCGGCAGCGCGAGAGAGCGGCAGTGCGGAAATAGGCTGTCTATTGCCATTCTCTAAGACAAACTCTAACCATAACCAGCTCCTTAACAGCGCCTAAACTTAACCCTTCTAACCTTAACCAACTCCGAAACAATGCCTAACCTTAACCATAACCAACTCCGAAACAATGCCTAAACTTAACCGGCGAAAGAATGCACGTTAAAAAAAAATTAAAAAAAAAATTGAAGGGAATCGAACTTGTCACCAATGGACCGCAGGATCCACAGCACGGCGGCATACCAGTTGAGCTAAGCGTCGAATGAAAAACATCAGGGATTACGGCTACATAATGCCGCAAGCTCTGCCGCTACGCTGCCGCGGCGCGTGTCGCAGCCAATCAGGGAAAACGCGGAAGCACTCGGCAGCACTCTTCCGCTGGGAATAAAGAATAGGCGTCCAGACCGGATACAACTCACCTGGGACTAGTCAGTGAATTTGTTATCTGAAGGGCTGTACCCAATATTTAGACCATTTGTTTGTTTTTAGGACAAAGTCTTATCGTTTAATATTTTCACTTTCTTACAAAAATTATGTAATTTACTATGAACCTATAATCAGTGTGAACAGACTCCTAAACACCTATACTGCAGCCAGCCTCGACCTATACTGCGGTGATGAGATTAGCTTCACAAGGTCCTCTTTCCAAATTCCCTTGTGGTGAAGAGAATGGTCAAGGTGCCAGGTGTTTAGACAGGCAGGCCGGTCAGCTAGTGAGCCATCGCTCCACTTGAAATCGCAGGCCATTTTATACTATACTAAGATACTAGGTCTAATGAAAACATCCCCATTTCATGTAAATTCAGTTGAATTGCAACTCTGCACTGTGCATTCAATATGCAGCGCACTCCTCCATCACATCCAGAGACCACCGACTATAACATGAGAAGGATCAGTGTTGTAGTTTTGAATGGGGAAATCTGTAACACTAAAGATGGCGGGAACAACAAAGATTTGCTGCAAAATAAACATGCATTTGTTGTTTAAATAATCATTTAAAAAAAAACTAAAAAAATATCGCTATTAATCTATAATTTTGTCCCGATTTATAGATTCTTCCAAATGGCATATCATCTCAGCCTTACATTGGGTGAAGGACATCCGACTTTTAGACACGACTTGTCAGGATGAATGAGCTTCCTCCAGTTTCCCCACTCAGCCTACAGCAGCACACCGTGCCACGTTTGCAGACTCACAGCCATCGACTGCTCCTTTGCTCATCTCTAGACTAGGGTTTTAGGTCAGATATGACTCGAGTGAGAGAGAGATACAGACCTGTTTTGGGGACGGTGCATTGGGTTTAGGACGCTTTCCATTTTGAGCAGCGGCTTTGGATGTAGTGGCCTTGGCCTGCAACAAAGAGGAGGCCAACCGCGGATGAGTTCAGCAGAGTCAAGTTAAGGACAGGCAATATAATGTCATATCACCATATTCTCTTGTATCCGATACTATAACAGTATTTAGGATTCTCCCCACTACAAAATACAGTGCCATGACTTTTGTTTTTAGATGTGAAGCACCTCTATGATGGGCAAAATCCCAAATTCAGTCAATACCACGCATTACACGTTGTGTTAAGACCAGTTGGCAACAAGCCTATGCCACTGGGTGGTGTACTTGTTAGTAATGAAATACATTACATTTTCCATTGTAAATCCTTTATAATACCACCACCGATATCAGTTTTCAATGGCCGGTGCAGACATGTAGAGATGTGATTTTTTTGCATCCGATAATACAATTCAAGTATTTTCCCTTCCAAGGACCGGTTAACTTTGGAGCCCCATTTCTCCCCTTTACAGGTAAGCTATGGGTAAGCTAATATGGGGTGGCCGGGTAGCGCAGCGGACTAAGCGTCTGTCTACCACCGCAGAGACAGTGGGATCGAATCCAACTGCCAGCGGTACCTCCGGCTTGGTCGGCCGTCCATACTCGGGTGGGAAAGCCGGCGTGGGTGGGTCCTGGTCGTTGTAAACAGCGACTCCTACAGGTCGGTCAGGGCGCCTGCACAGCAAGGGAGGGAACTGGGGAGGGTAGTGTGATCCTCCCACACGTTACACCTCCCCAGTGAGAGTCCTCGCTGTCAGGTGAAAAAAAGCAGCTGGCTGTCTCCACATGTGTCGGAGGAAGCATGTGATAGTTCAGGGCTCCCTAGACCGGCAAGTGGGGGGCAAATGCGTGCAACGACCAGGAAGGGGAGGGGGGAATTGGCATAACAACTAAAATTGGGATGGGAGAAAAATACAGAAAAAGAGAAAAAAGTAGATATAACACAAAAAAATATATGGGGCGGCGTAGCTCCGTATATGCTTTGCACCTGGGTATTAATAGTATGTGCCAATACCACTTTACCCAGGCTTGGTAACGGTACATATTTGTAGTCGTCAACAGATGCTAAATTGTTTACAAACATTATACACATTTTCTCTTCTGCTGAAAAGTGCCCATGAAGCGCTAAAGGGTTAAAGACTCACCTTGACCGGGGATTCAGCCTCCTCGCTCTCCTCTTCCTCGTCATCATCCTCATCATCCTCATCCTCGTCATCACTAAGGAACACCCAGATTGAAAACATATCATTATTAGAACATAATTTCTATATGGCAAGTGACAACCTGTATAAGAACAATGCAATTTTCTTTTATTATTATTATTTCTCTCTTTTTGTCTACTTTATTTTTCATTTATTTTAGGTATGTAGTCATGTCAGGGTTCGAAATTAACGGGGGCTTGGGGCATAATGCCCTTGAAAATGGATAAAATGCCCTCGAAAATCAGTTAAGGGGGGCACTTAATGCCCCCGACAGTTTACTAATTATATATATATATATTTATCCGGTAATGGAGCGTCTGTGTATCGTATACGGTTCAGATGACGCGCAAATAAAAAAAAATCATTTGGCGGAGCCGGTGTTCTGCACTGGCTGCAGCAGCAGCCAGGTGCTAGTCAGTTTGTGTAAAAATGGCACGCACAATATAAATCAATCTTCATTACGACTTTAAAAACATAGCCATTAACATTACATAGGCCTACACACATCTTGCCATAGCGTTAGCAGTTTGTACAATGTTTGTAGCTGTTAGCTAGCTAGCCCTTCACAACAACAGCTAACACCGTAGCTACTAGCTACTGTAGCAGAGGAGGAAATGGGAGTCTGAGAGGCGGGGTGTTTAAAGACAATGATAGGCGTTTATTCAACATCCAAGAAGGCTAACATACAACTGTGTTTTACTAACTCCAACCGGGACTATTGCCGCTTTCGCGCTGCTTGTTGACGTTATGAACTGCTCCTAACGTGACCGGAGCTGAAGGTGGCGGTGCCACACGCTAAAATGTCCGTGGGGACCCGGCGCCAACCCATAGATAGTTCCAACTCACCGAATTACGTAATCCACCACAGTTGCACTCAATATTTAAATAATGTTAGTCTAAATATATGTAGACAGAAACATAATAATTTCAAGCAGAAAACGAATCTTTCCATTAAGAACTGACAAGCAGGGAATTTAAACATGGTTGACATTGTTTTTGTGTGTTTATATTAATTAAAGAAAGGAAAGTCTAGTGCTGGCTGAGCATATTGTTTGTTTGCACTAAATTAATACTTTGACAAATGTAGCCTATATTTTTCAGTCAGTTCGGTCTTTGTGTGCCAAACATTATTTAAGGCTGTAAACACTGTAAACCTTTTATTTTATTTTTAATAAATGAGAAACATGTTTAGATTTGAGTGTTATAGAAAAAGAAAGCAATACGCTTGGACCAGCACTCACAGATTTTGGTATATTTAATTGCAGCCTGAAACAAACATGTTTCGGAACGATTATGTTCCGAAACATGTTTGTTTCAGGCTGCCATTAAATATACCAAAATCTGTGAGTGCTGGTCCAAGCGTATTGCTTTCTTTTTCTATTATACTCGACAGGATTTCAGCACCCAGTGTTATAATTTGTGAGCGCAGTCTATCTTGACTTTTAGATTTGAGTGTTAAATTTTTTTTAATAAAAATTAACGTATATCGAACTGAAAACCGTGACCCCAAATTCGTGATATGAACCAAACCTTCCATTTTGTGAACCGTCCCACCCCTACCGTTTATCATAAAAATTCAGTGCCCCCGAAATACAAAAAAAAGCCCCCGAAAATCAATTAAGGGGGGCAAAAAAAGCCCTTGAAAAAAAATGTTAATTTCTAACCCTGAGTCATGTATTGTATGTATGTTTGTACGTATGTATATAATGTTGTTGAACCTTTAAAAAAACCAATAAAAACCATTTAAATAATAATAATTATTAGAACAGCACAGTGATTCTAAAGTGCGAACAGATTGTTAACATCACTCACTCGTCATCTTCATCCGTGTCCTCCGCTTCCATTTTCATTTTTTTCTGTGAGGGGGGACAAGCGGTCATCCAGACATGTATGAATTTACATTTAGTAATTTAGCTGGCGCTTTTTTATCCAAAGAGACTTACAAGGTATGTACAACAAGTACAGAAGTCATTCAAAATTAATCAGGTTTACGAGCACCAGGTTTTTGCTTCCGAGCAAGTTATTTCTTGCATGCATTGATTAGGGAGCAGAATTAGATGCAGAAATAACTATGACCATGCAGGCATGAAGGCTGGGGCGGACAAAGGAGAACAGCCTCTAAGGGTCAAGTAAACCTGATCACATCGACTCTTTTGCATGACATTTAGTCATTTAGCTATTTAGCTGACGCCTTTATGCCAAGTGACTTACAAGTCCTGTAAAACAAGTCAACAGAAAGGGTACAACTCTGGCCAGCTAAGGGTAAGTGACATTGTTCCACAAACGGTGTGGAACTGGAGTGCATAGTAGTATAGACATATTAGCATAGTAGTTAGTAGTATAGGCATATTAGTGTAGACATACTAGTAGCAAAGTAAATAATAGTAAGGTTAGAATTGCTTTTATTCCAGATATTGAATGTGTTTTTAAATTAATCAATGGCGGAAAATTGGGCAGGTCTGTGGTGGGAAATGTGTAACTTCTTAACTCAGCTACAGTGCATTTGTACAAACCTGGGCCTTGCCGGCAAGTGTAGACGCAGGCCTCTTCTTAGCCACTTGGAACGATTCCTCCTCCTCTTCCTCCTCCCCGTCAAAAGACTGGTCCCCTCCTCCCATCACTAGGAAGATAAATGTACACCAGGAGTGAAGAGGCAATGAAACTTAAGAATCCCAAAGATATATGCAATCTTTTCCTTCAGCTATCCCAAATAAAGGCAGATCATTGTTAATTGAAACTAGTGGCGAACGGTAATCCACACCTCGAGTTGCCGGCTGGTCTATTATTTCTCCTCTCATTCCATGTTACTCCTTTCCCATCACCACGGAGCATTTGACATCTGCAGGAACAACCCCAGCGCCTAGTGCCTCAAACTGCACCGCAATGTTTGTTTTTATTCAGGCATCTTCCTCTTTACATTTTTAAATGAGCTCTTGAAATTAGAAATTAAATGCTAGAGCATATTAACCTCTTATGTTCTGGACGGCAGGCAGTCACGCACTCTGCGCTCGTCTGCCGGCTCCAGGCTGCATTTTTCGCCGATCATCCAATACACCGTTCAAAAGTTGAATTTGCCACCTTTCGATCACCACCACACTCAAAACAATTGCGTGCTCAGGTTACAAGACGATATATCCGGCGAACGCCGTTTGACAGGCCGTTCCGTCAAGTGACCACATCAGACTGTAAACTGTCCTGAACTGACCAATCACCGCTGACTGGGAAAATTAATGACCACCGCTGTAGCCAAGGAGCGTCTGTTCGGAAAGCGATCCCAGACGGGCGGGGAGAGTGGGGGAAGGTGACGAAGAAGTCCTTTTTCCTCACTCATGCGTCTGAATGAAGGAAGTGGATGGCCATGTTGGATAATCACGCTGGATCTTTACCGGTACACAACACACATTACCAAAACCTTTGTCAAACTCTCATTTTCAATGGGATTTTTTTTATTACAAGATTTTGACCTCTACTACATAAGACTTCAGGCTATGGAACCGTTGTTTTCCAGCTCCTACCTCTCAGCTGGAACTTAAAAACTGGCATCTGACAACCACTAAACAAAAATGAGAGTACACACAACTTTTACTTCAGCATGCTCAAACCTCTGTTACTCCGCTTCATTAGCACTCAAGTAATGTTTCTTTATTGCGTTAGCAATTTCAGAACGTTACCTTTCAAAAGAGACCAGACTCATGCATGTGCTATACGTATAAAGTTAAGCGTTGCAAAAAAAAGGTATGCAATCTTCAAAATGGCCCCGTTTTTGCTTGACGCTTAAGAGGTTAACATGGTTAAATAAGTCTATTTTTAGATAAAATTACACACTGCCAACAAATGTACATTACTTGGTTTGGGAGAAAATCCTAAAAATAATTCAGCTTTTTACCAGCATGGCACAGCCATCCTTTAGCATGCCTCTGATGTCACCAGAGTGAACAGGTTAGGGACTGTATGTTAGCACTCACTGGAAAACGGCAATACATTCGAGGAAAATCAACTAGTGATCACAAGTTGTTGTTAAATTGTGTAATTGTAGAAAATATACCACTTTATAATCCATGGCATGTAGACCTAGTAGTAGTTAATTTCACTTACTTGGCTGGGAACCTAACCCGCATCCACAGTTTTTGAGACAGTCCTTTGAGACACAGTCATCTGAGACATCTGAAATTGGCAGTTTAGCCATTGACAGATTTACAATCAAAAACTACAAATTGATATTTCTTAGAGCAGCAATAGTTTGAAGCTAGTGACAGAGGTAGCATGCTACTGATGCCAAGCTGGGTTCCTGCTCGGCTGAATGTCAGGATCCACTTCAGTACACAGTAGGGGTGTAACGGTACACAAAAACACGATTGGGTGCGGGTTCAGTACAGTGGGGGATGTTGGCTTTCCATGTTCCACTCAGGGGTGATGCAGTGTGCAGTTACTGTTAAGTAGGGATGTCAACGAATATTAATAAATCGATTGTATTTATATTAAAAACAATTTTAAAAAGGTTAAGTGACTGTGCCATCTAACCCGCCATGTTAACCTCTTAACTGGTTCGGGGCCAACCACGTATATATATACGTGTTTGGGAGCAGGCGCTTGAAGGCCAACCACGTATATATACGTGTTACTCGGTTTTGCTTTTATTCCATTTTAATATCCCGGATGTTGTCACGGAGCTGTATCTTGGGTGGAAAAGGCATATTGAGACTCCGAAAGTGCAGTACCGGCCAGATCCTGGTAGTGGCGCTGTCTCAAGAATGCAGTTTCCCCTGTTGCAGACTGGGTGTCACTTTTTTTACGCTCCGGGTGGACTTTTCTGTTAGCCTAAAGCTACGGCTTCACCAGATCGCCTGGAATACTTTTTTCGACGCCGAATTCAGTATGCAGTAAAGGAATATAGCATCAGCCAATGGACATATCGGTCTACCAGAGTGTGATCAAATAACTGGCAAATTCTTTTTGGAATCGAACCGGCCACAGGTAAGAGCGATTTGACGTCAATTTCAGCCTGATCGGGCCTTGTTCTCATAGCCATCCACCCGGTCAGCGTATCTTGTTGCAATAACGAATGCCGTTATTGGTAATCAATAATCATAAACGACTTCCCCCGCCCCCCCCCCCCCCCCCTTTCATGCATTCATGGTGGAACATGATACCGATCATATGCATTTAGATTTTTAACTCTAGCTTGTGTAGGGCCGAAACGCCAATCGATTTAACGTTATTAGCGTAGCTAACCCGCATCCACACTAGCGTTGCAGGAATTATACCAGACCATTCCGATATAACATTCATATTCACGATGCTATAAAACTGGAAAGTATTGATGAAAAGATTATTTCTTTATGGCATATTGAAGGGAAGGTTTATACTGTCAATTGACAATGGACACAGCAATAATATAAAATATAGATTTAGCTCTACAAACAACCTCACGCACAGTGAAACGTTGTAATGAAAAGCTGGCCTCCTCGAGTGGGGCCCGTCTAATGGCCCTGAATGTGTTAAGCTGGCCTCCTAGAGTGGGGCCCGTCTAATGGCCCTGAATGCGTTAAGCTGGCCTCCTAGAGTGGGGCCCGTCTAATGGCCCTGAATGTGTTAAGCTGGCCTCCTAGAGTGGGGCCCGTCTAATGGCCCTGAATGTGTTAAGCCTGACATTTTTTATGTAGCCAAGAGTAAAGACCCCAATCCTGTCAAAACAGCAGTCATCGTGTATATTTTCAGCAATAAGTTTGTTTACCAATAGGTTAAAGTGTTATTAGTGAAATCAGTTTAGGAAATGCATTCATAAACGAGCGAATATAGACGCTAAAATCTGTGCCGCCATTTTGTTTGTAGTCATAATGATGAAGGACCGACAGGGCTTCAGTGAGCGTTGAAATTTAGAAAAACGACAATACCCATTCAAGCTAGGGGTGGGACGATACATCGATCCAGATCGATACATCGATGTAATTATCAACGATCGAATCGGATCGATGCAATGTAATAAGATCGATTCATATCGATACTCTTATTTTGAAAATCCTGTGGCGAGTCATATCCGCCCAAGAACAACAGCAGTAGCTCCGTGTGTGTAGACGTTACAGCATGGCATTCTCCCTTTCTGTGTGTGTGTGCGCGCGTCTTTGGAAAGACCAGATGAGGTCAGAGGAGTTTGATGTTTAAATGTTATTTAAACATAAACAATATAATACATAATAAATGTAGGCCTATCCTATACATGATCATGCAACATCAACAAATTGTTGTAGGAACGGTTTGGGAGAGGGAGGTAGGGAGGGGTTTTAGGTTGTGAGTTTTGAGTTCCAAAAAATGGAGCTTAAAGTTTAAAGCTCAATATATCAAAACGTGGCACTTTACAGTGAACAGGAGGTCTATTTGTATTAAAAACAATAGATTGATTTTCCTTTAAATGTCTGGAAGAGCTCAAAAATACAAATGTCAAATGATATTTTAGTTACCTTTTTTTAGTTGATCTAAATGTTACTGATTGTGTTAAATGGGCATATGATATCTCATATCGATTGCAGGCACCTGAATCTAATCTAATCGTATTGTATCGTGAGAGACTTTGTGATATCGGCAAATATCGTATCGTTGTCCAAAGAATCGATATCGTATCGTATCATGATGAAACTGGTGATTCCCACCCCTAATTCAAGCCAGCTTGTCAATTTGTGGAATTACTTTTTTTATTAATATTATTTTTCAAGATTATCTACCACAAAACTAAACGTTATTGGCATCAATTTGAACGCAGTTAGTTTATCTAATCTCAAAATTTAGCAAAAATCCGCATTGCAATCCGATCAAAATGGCGGATCAGTTTCCATAATAGAAAAGTAACTGTATTTACAGTTGATTTCGTTCTTGCTTCGTGCCTAGTGACACTAAATCCAGATTGAACTCTGCCATTGGAAAGAGTAGATTTGGCCTGATCCATAGATGTGCAACTTGACTATAATAAGATAATTTATAGGCCCGATATTCTATAATAATATTTCAAATAGCATGTGTCCGGATGGCAGAATTCAGTACTGCATCTACAAAACCTTCCGTTTAATCATCTTCCCTTTATTCATTTGCTTACGTGATCTCAAGAAGGTGTTGAACGAGCTCTGCTCAGGCAGTTTTTCATGTCTGGTCATTTTTAGCATGGTGTTATTCACTGTCAAAGATGCAAAGAAAAATCATAATTTATATTCTCCTTTGTTTCATCACAATTTACTCAGGCCTAGTAACAGACAATATTTCTGACACTGGGAATACATTACCTGATATTCATATATGTCCCTAGATACCAAGAACATGCAAATGGACCTTGTAGAAGTGGAGCAATCTTCCATTTACTTAGGTATGTATATTTTGGCGGATTTTCAGAAAATAGGACTAGGGTTTAACAGGTTCAGATTAAACAGAAGGTTTTGTAGATGCAGTACTGAATTCTGCCATCCGGACACATGCAATTTGAAATATTATTATAGAATATAGAATATCAGGCCTATAAATTACCTTATTATAGCCAAGTTGCACATCTATGGATCGGGCCAAATCTGCTCTTTCCAATGTCTATACTGTAAGTACAGTTACTTTCTTATAATGGATATGGCGCCGCCATTTTGAAGCGATTTGCAACGCAGATTTTTGCTAAACGTTCACAGAAAGGTAGAACAACAAGTTCTAATTTATGTCAATAACGTTCAGTTTTGTGGTAAATAATCCCGAAAAATTAGAAATAAAATAAATTCATCCACAAGTCATTTGCTTGACAGAGGCTGGCATGAGCTGGGTAATGTAGTTTTTTTTTTAATTTCAATGCTCATTGAGAGCTCTGGATGTCCTGTGACTACAAACAAAATGGCGTCACAGACCTTTTAGAGTCTATATTCGCTTGTTTATGAATACATTTCCTGATATTTCACTAATAACACTTTAACCTATTGGTAAACAAACTTATTGCTGAAAATATACACTATGACTGCTGTTTTGACAGGATTAGAGTCTTTACTCTTGGCTACATTTGAGAGAGAAAAAACACAACATTAATCCATACAGTCTGTAGACATGGATTTATGACGTGATGTCCTTTTGGGTCTGGTACCGGACCTGTCGGGATTAAGAGGTTAAGGAGCTCACGATTCCTCAGAAAATGGCAAAATGTTGTAAATATGTTAATTATAGTTAAGATATTCCAGCTGTATTATTTCCCATGCTGTGTGAAAAAACAAGTTGTCGGAGGAGAGTGGCTAAGTACTTTGTCTCAAGTTTCAATGACCGAGACCGCCAGAAATGACAGCGGACATGGACCCAGTACTTTGTTGGCGGTGTGAAAATATGCTTGAGAAACATTAAATATCGTTGGAACAGTTTGTTTAATTTAACCTGAATCGGAAGATTATATTCTCTGTCAAAATTTAAAGTGTATCTCTCTGTGGCATAAAGGCTGGCTGGCAGTGTGAATAAAATAAGGCAAATTAGTTTACAAACGCATCCATTTCTACATTTCCTATAGTTTTCCCATCTACTCCAGCGCACTCCGCAGATTTGCGCGTAAAGGACAGAGAGGCACATGTGGAGAGAGCTATACGATTGTGAAATAAACATCCCCTGATGGTCATGGGCCTGAATACGCTGCATGACAGATAGGACACACAATGTCACTTTCATTGAGCTGAAGAAATGGCTTGTAGTAACAAAACGAACAACAACAACCGTGACCACCGGTCACAAAGACAGTGATTTGCACTCTGAGCAATCAAGCCCTGGTTGGAATCTCGAGTTTTATGCAAGCTATGTAAACTACAGCTGGCACACTTTTTTTTTTTATGCCAACGCTATTTTTGAGAGTTCTAGCGTCAAGAATGTAAGTAGCCTACTTTCCCATTTTTAGCACTTTTAGCCAATTTTTTTTAATATTGTAAATCATCCCTCAGGGTAAACTTTATTGAATAGAGAAAGAAGCGCCATGCAGGTCCCTAATGGTTTGATACCATTTCCCATTTCATGCCAAGGAAAATATATCATTTCATGTTTATCACTTTGTTCGGAGGTGCGTTGCTGTGTGTGAATGTCCGTTCTATATGCCGTAAACTTTCATTAACTTGATCTCAGAGACAGCCCTTTCTCAATCTAGCACCAATTCCTTCTCACGCACAGAGAGGGTGTGCTCGCGCGTGTGTGGTAGAGGATGACATCTTTTCGGGATTCCCACGGGATGGGAGTCAATTTCACTTTGAATCCCGTGATTGGGCAGGACCGGGAGTAAAAGTCAACGGGAGCAGAAGAGAGTGGGAACTATGACAAAAATCAACAGAATTTGGACTGGAGTGATACATCGGTGCATCACTAATGTAAATGTTTGGTGGTTTTACATTTACCTAAGGCAGACATCAGGGCTGTACAGCGTGCTATGAAAAAAATCGGTCTGTGCGATGAATGAATTTACTGCACTAGCACCCATGCGATAGGCATTCGGTTCATATCGATACTCTTATTTTGAAAATCCTGTGGCAGGTCTCATTTCCTCCCAAGCACAGCTCCAGCCATAATATCTATGGCTCCGGCAGCTAACAACGTTCGGTTCATATCGATACTCTTATTTTGAAAATCCTGTGACAAGTCTGTCATTTTTCGCCCAAGCGCAGCTCCGGCAGCATAGCTTGCTCTGTTATATGTTAGAGTGCGCATTTTGCAACCAGGAAATAAGTCCCTGCCTGTTTTTCCCCGCAACGCTTCCAATGCATCTTACATGCTTTGTTGCATCCTCACCAAAACGAACTAGTTAGCTGCTACCGGTAACTAAGCTAACCCGGCTCAGAGGCAGAGAAAACAGTGAGGAAAGGGAGGGGGCGGGGGAGCCTCAGCCTCTCTCTGTCCCTCTCTCTATGTCAATGACTTTAACTTTGATAGTATTTACTGAGGATGGCCAGATAATGTTGATATTTAAACATAACAAATATAATACATAATAAATGTATACATAATCACGCAACATAAAAAAAATAATATGAACTGTTTGGGAGAGGGAGGGAGGGGTTTTAGGTTGTGAGTTCCAAAAAATTAAACTTAGTTATTTCAAGTTAAAGCTCAATATATCAAAAGTGGCACTTTACAGTGAACAGGAGGTCTATTTGTATTAAAAATAGATTGTTTTTCATTTAAATGTCTGGAAGAGCTAAATTATTTTTATATTTTCGTTACCTTTTTTGAGTTGATCTAAATGTTACAGATTGTGTTAAATGGGCTTATGATATCGTCTCGTATCGATTGCAGGCACATGCATCGTATTGTGACAGACTTTGTGATATCGACAAATATCGTATCGTTGTCCAAAGAATCAACATCGTATCGTGATGAAACTGGTGATTCCCACCCCTAGTAGAGTCCATACACCCAACACCAAATCCCATAATTCCTTACACGTAACGTGTCTGGCTGTGTGACGTCAACTTGTCAGCATGAAAATGACAGCCAAACATGGCACTGCAACTAAATAACACAAATACAATAGGCACATTTGTGACTGTTACAAATATAACACGTTTTATACTTGTGCTACAAGATTTTGGCCTGTGCTACAACAAAACTATCAACCTCTGTAGCACCAGTGCTATGTGCAAAAAAAGTTAACATACAGCCCTACTACAGACATGATGTGACCCATGTACTGCATATTTTATACTGAGGAAGAAAAACGGAGCAGGATTGGTAAATGGGAGTGGGATTCTATAAAAGTTTGGCTCGGGATTGGGATCAGTCCTTTGTGGGAGTGGGATTTATTCGAAACTCACTTGGGATTGGGATGGGATTATTTCTGTGGGAGTGGGAAGGAGCGGGAGTCAAAATCCACCCACATGTCAGCCTCTAGTGTGTGGGGGTATTCTAGCTCTGGCTTGTCATTTGCATTCACCATATTATGAGGTCATACTAAATTACAGGTAATCTCTCAGTGGTGTGTGTGGGCTGAACAAACTACATCCGGCCCTTTGCGCAAGTAATATTTTAGGAAGGGGGTGGACTTGAAGTTTTGAATTAAGTTACGCACAGGGGGGGGGATTCTGCCTGTGTGTTCCGTTAGTGGTTAAAGTAACGTCGTATTCGTTCGGTACACAGCGCGTACCGAACCGAAGGTCCCGGACAGAAGCGGTTACGTGTACCGTTACACCCCTAGTACACAGCCCCTAGCTTAGTTTCTTGAAGAGGTGTAGTAGATACTCACGGACGAGGTGTTGGCCGCTGAGGTGGATGGGTCCAGACCCGGCCTTCAGACGGAACACGGCGGGTGGCGTGATGGTGAAGCTACCCAGAGACAGCTGCAACAAACACTCTCCAAAATCAATACGCAGTCACACACATGTACAGTGAGAAGAAAAAGGTGTACTGCGCAAATGGACAATGTCACAGAAAAGACTGATACAAATATGTTTTGGTTTCTATTCTATTTAAGGTTTATGAATCTCAACTAGGGATTTGCATACATTTTCAAATAGTTGTTATTTATTTATTATTAAAAAAATTATTGAATAGTTTGAGAATATCATTTAGTCAAAAGAAAGAAAACGTTTCTATTGAGATGGGACCCTATTAACTGTTACACCACTGAACAGCATGCTGGGTACAGCTTGTTAGCTAGCCAGGTAGCATAAGTCTGTTAACAGTTAAGAAAGATGAAGGTGGTTTCGATGTTGTTCGAAGTACCGGGTGACTTATCGAACAGTAATTTTGGGAGGTTTGCCCGTCCCTAACCTCCACACTATCAAACACGTATGAAGCAGCCTTTCCACACTCACACTGGGCAGAGTGGAGGGCTTCAGTGCAGCCAGCACCGCCTTGACCTTCTGACCCTCCAGATCCTGACCTTCCACCTCCACCAGGTGCATCTCATCCTTGGTGGTGGGGTCCACACAGGCCTGAGGAGAACACACAACACGTTTAGGGTTAGTTAGTTAGGTGGTGGGGTCCACACAGGCCCGAGGAGAACACACAACACGTTTAGGGTTAGTTAGTTAGGTGGTGGGGTCCACACAGGCCTGAGGAGAACACACAACACGTTTAGGGTTAGTTAGTTAGGTGGTGGGGTCCACACAGGCCCGAGGAGAACACACAATACGTTTAGGGTTAGTTAGTTAGGTGGTGGGGTCCACACAGGCCCGAGGAGAACACACAACACGTTTAGGGTTAGTTAGTTAGGTGGGGTCACACAGGCCTGAGGAGAACACACAACACGTTTAGGGTTAGTTAGTTAGGTGGGGTCACACAGGCCTGAGGAGAACACACAACACGTTTAGGGTTAGTTAGTTAGTTAGGTGGGGTCACACAGGCCTGAGGAGAACACACAACACGTTTAGGGTTAGTTAGTTAAGTGGTGGGGTCCACACAGGCCCGAGGAGAACACACAACACGTTTAGGGTTAGTTAGTTAGGTGGTGGGGTCCACACAGGCCTGAGGAGAACACACAACACGTTTAGGGTTAGTTAGTTAGGTGGTGGGGTCCACACAGGCCCGAGGAGAACACACAACACGTTTAGGGTTAGTTAGTTAGGTGGTGGGGTCCACACAGGCCTGAGGAGAACACACAACATGTTTAGGGTTAGTTAGTTAGGTGGTGGGGTCCACACAGGCCTGAGGAGAACACACAACACGTTTAGGGTTAGTTAGTTAGGTGGTGGGGTCCACACAGGCCCGAGGAGAACACACAACACGTTTAGGGTTAGTTAGTTAGGTGGTGGGGTCCACACAGGCCTGAGGAGAACACACAACACGTTTAGGGTTAGTTAGTTAGGTGGTGGGGTCCACACAGGCCTGAGGAGAACACACAACACGTTTAGGGTTAGTTAGTTAGGTGGTGGGGTCCACACAGGCCCGAGGAGAACACACAACACGTTTAGGGTTAGTTAGTTAGGTGGTGGGGTCCACACAGGCCCGAGGAGAACACACAACACGTTTAGGGTTAGTTAGTTAGTGGGGTCCACACAGGCCTGAGGAGAACACACAACACGTTTAGGGTTAGTTAGTTAGTTAGGTGGTGGGGTCCACACAGGCCTGAGGAGAACACACAACACGTTTAGGGTTAGTTAGTTAGGTGGTGGGGTCCACACAGGCCTGAGGAGAACACACAACACGTTTAGGGTTAGTTAGTTAGGTGGTGGGGTCCACACAGGCCTGAGGAGAACACACAACACGTTTAGGGTTAGTTAGTTAGTTAGGTGGTGGGGTCCACACAGGCCTGAGGAGAACACACAACACGTTTAGGGTTAGTTAGTTAGTTAGGTGGTGGGGTCCACACAGGCCTGAGGAGAACACACAACACGTTTAGGGTTAGTTAGTTAGGTGGTGGGGTCCACACAGGCCTGAGGAGAACACACAACACGTTTAGGGTTAGTTAGTTAGGTGGTGGGGTCCACACAGGCCCGAGGAGAACACACAACACGTTTAGGGTTAGTTAGTTAGGTGGGTGGTGGGGTCCACACAGGCCTGAGGAGAACACACAACACGTTTAGGGTTAGTTAGTTAGTGGGGTCCACACAGGCCTGAGGAGAACACACAACACGTTTAGGGTTAGTTAGTTAGGTGGTGGGGTCCACACAGGCCTGAGGAGAACACACAACACGTTTAGGGTTAGTTAGTTAGGTGGTGGGGTCCACACAGGCCTGAGGAGAACACACAACACGTTTAGGGTTAGTTAGTTAGTTAGGTGGTGGGGTCCACACAGGCCTGAGGAGAACACACAACATGTTTAGGGTTAGTTAGTTAGGTGGTGGGGTCCACACAGGCCTGAGGAGAACACACAACACGTTTAGGGTTAGTTAGTTAGTTAGGTGGGGTCCACACAGGCCTGAGGAGAACACACAACACGTTTAGGGTTAGTTAGTTAGGTGGTGGGGTCCACACAGGCCCGAGGAGAACACACAACACGTTTAGGGTTAGTTAGTTAGGTGGTGGGGTCCACACAGGCCTGAGGAGAACACACAACACGTTTAGGGTTAGTTAGTTAGGTGGTGGGGTCCACACAGGCCCGAGGAGAACACACAACACGTTTAGGGTTAGTTAGTTAGGTGGTGGGGTCCACACAGGCCCGAGGAGAACACACAACACGTTTAGGGTTAGTTAGTTAGGTGGTGGGGTCCACACAGGCCCGAGGAGAACACACAACACGTTTAGGGTTAGTTAGTTAGGTGGTGGGGTCCACACAGGCCCGAGGAGAACACACAACACGTTTAGGGTTAGTTAGTTAGGTGGTGGGGTCCACACAGGCCTGAGGAGAACACACAACACGTTTAGGGTTAGTTAGTTAGGTGGTGGGGTCCACACAGGCCCGAGGAGAACACACAACACGTGTCATGGCTTCATGCCACAGATCCACCTTTGAAGGGGGATTAGCTAATAGCTATATACTGAGCAGGATGCTTCTATACTTTAAGCAAGTGGCTTGTCCTTCCGCGTTCCCGTTTTGCGCTCTGATTGGCCACGCACGTTTCTGGTCATGTGACATGTGCGCCAATCGAGGGACGGCAAGTTTTTGGACGGTTAAGCTTAGGCGCTCTTTCGAAGTTGGTTAAGGTTAGAGTTTGTCTTAGAGCAGGGCGATAGAACACCAGCCCCGATTCCAAACTCTAACCGTAACCAACTTCGAAAGAGTCGGCTAAGCTTAACCAGTGATAAACTAGGCGTTAGGTCGTTTGCAGGCTGTTAGACCCGGAAATAGGCGCAGAACTTTTGGCGCACATGTCCAGAAACGTGCGTGGCCAATCAGAGCGCAAAACGGGAACGCGGAAGGACAAGCCACTTGCTTAAAGCATAGACGCGAGCAGGATACCAAATCTGCCATGCTAATATATGACTAATAATATTGTGTTATACATTAAAAAGTTATCAAGTTAAATAAATTGTAATAAAATTGTATACAGGAGCATCTTCAGACCCCCTTACAAAAAAACATCTAGAACTGCATGCACCCTAACCCCTAACAACATCTAGTACTCAGTGACTCACCGTCTTTATCTCCAGCTGATGTTCAAACTCATCCTCCTCCGGGTTGAACACCACATCCTTCCCCGCTTCCAACACGCAGCCTGGGGAAGAGACGGTGTCAATCATTAAATAATACAATGCCAAAATATAATACGTGGTGATCCCAGAGTTTAGACTATATGGAGAACTGTGATGCGGTCAAGACCTGCATGATTATGGTTATGGATTACACTAGGTTGACATTTTAGATCAAGTTGAGATTGTGCCAGTTGGCTGATATGAACTTAAAAAAAAGGCCCAAATCAGTATAGTTTTACAGGTTATATTTACTCGTGCTGTATAATGACAATACATTTTACAATGTCAATGTTTTCCCCTTTATATTAGGAATTTAGCTTAATGCACATGCCAAATTTGAGTATTATTTTTAAACAGCCATAAGCGTTGGCATTCACCAACTTTAAATGGGCCGATGTTGGCACCTCTCTACCCTTTTTAAAAGAAATAACAATGAGGTGGGCACCGTTTAGTAATGGGCAGAGTTTTAAAGTACCGGGTTTGGCAGCAGAAGAACGAAAAATACAAACGATACCAAATCCTATAGCTATAGGCACAAGTGAGCTGATGAAAACTCTGCTAATAAATTACAACTGCTAATACGATACATACAAAATCATAAAAGTACCATACCATGGGCAAAAGGAGCAGGAAGAAGAATAAATCTTATAGTTACCTGCCCCTTATTCCTAAACTAAACAAGTATTTACTTGATGGTCGGTGTACAACCTAATTTACACAAAATAATAATTTATACCATTTACCAAGAACAAACAATCCACAGTTTAAACAAGAAACAATTTGATAATAATAATAAATAATAAGAAAAAAAAATCTCACTATTCAGATCACATCGTAGCAGCAGCATGTGATAATAAATCAATATACTGCAGTTAACAGGGTCATGTCATGTGATAATAAATCAATACACAGTTCAGTTATGAACAGGGTCATGTGATAATAAATCAATATACAGTTCAGTTATGATGAACAGGGTCATGTGATAATAAATCAATACACAGTTCAGTTATGAACAGGGTCATGTGATAATAAATCAATATACAGTTCAGTTTTGAACAGGGTCATCTCAGGTGAGGAGCCCCAGCTGACATGAGGTTCCCAGGGAGCCATCATCATGTTCCTCACAGCAGAAGAATCCCTTTTACATTACCCAACAGCATCCTGGCTGTTGTAGGACTCGTGTTTCACAAAAACAAAGATGATTCAACTGCCGTTTCAAACGGTGACATTATTACATTCCACATGTCGCGAAAGTGGCACATTATTATTAACATTAATAATCTCAACGCGTGGCGGCCATGTTGGGAGACAACACGTGGTTTATTTGATTGTGTTCAGACTGAAATAAAGTGTCAAAAGACAAGTCAACGTCAAACAAAACCAACACATTTGGACAAAACGACACGATGTTGACACGGAGGAGCAGACGTGTAGTAATAATAATAATAATAATAACGGTGGTAATTAATCTGATCCAGGCGGCCATTGATATGTCGGGTTGTTAGCTACATTAGCTGTGGACGCTAACTAACATTACAGCGAGCGTTCAGAAGAGGACGTTGAAGTTAAGTCAGAAAACACGAAGCAACCGAGGAGAACAGACATATTATTCACTCTCCACATGATCTCACCGTAAAGGAAGCTCTGTGGGGACACTTGTTCCTCGTCTAAGCCGTTCATGGTGGCGGTGTGTGTGGAGACTTGTGCACGGTGAGGCTGCAGGAGGAGAATGGCTGAGCTGCGGGGTCAGAGGGGAGGAGAGGGGGAGGAGCGAGGAGCCGATACCACGTGACACTGAACCACGGAGAGGGGGGGGGCGAGGAGCCGAGACCACGTGACACTGAACCACGGAGAGGGGGAGTAGCCTCCAGCTGCAGCCCAGGAGATTGTTCCAGATTGGGCAACTTCCGGCCGCTCCCACGACATTTCTCCCGCTGACAGGACAATGCGCTGATTGGCGGAAAGTACGGAAGTATCTCGAAGTACGTCTGACGTACCTCGACGTACGTCTGACGTTTCTCTACGTTAGCGAACGTTAATTGAACGTCAAAAGCAGATGCAGTTAGTTAACACGCAGCAATGGAGAAATGCAATTACAAGGTAAGCCTTATTATTACCTTGTATTCATAAGATAAGATAAATTCAGCAGCATGGGGAGGGGGGAGGGGAGGTACAGGTAGTAGAAGACATAGAGGTACAGGTCACATAATTATAGTACAGTGGAGAAGTAAAAATAGAATAAAAAGGCAGTGTAAACAATATACAATATTATTAACTCTGGACATGTGCACATGAGCAACAAGGTGCGAGATGAGGGTATGTATATCAGTTATTTTGCCCTACAATAAATATAGTATGTATATCAGTTATTTTGCCCTACAATAAATATAGTTGGAATATATAATCTATAGTCTAAATCTAATCCTAAATTATCTAATTATCACGGTTGTGTTTGGAACGCAATATAGAGAGATGGAGAGAGAGGGAGGAAGCGCTGCCTGGCAGGAACCATGACACTAATAATCTAAATGCTAAACGCATGAACTGGACACCCTGTGCAAAGTGACTGTTTATGTCTTTTTGTTAGATTTTCTATGTCAGTAATGCATATGTAGCATGGTTTGTGTGTCTGGGTGATTATCTGTTCTTGAGAAGTGTTTTTGCAACTTGTGAGATTACGTTTAGGTGTGGCAGAGCCTGTGTGGTTTCTAAAGGGATTATTGGTGATTACTACTGGTTGATACATGGTTAGTTGGTGATTAATTATCACAATTCTTAATTAACCAAAATATCCCCTCCCCTCCCGCACTGTACTATAATGTACTCTAGTTAGGACAACACATTACAGTTCAGAGGAGGGGAATCATTCCTCAGATGGAACGATGTGTCAACTGCTGCACAGCATACCATTGCCCGTTCTGCAAGCCTGGTGTGTTTAAGCCAACGTGTAGGAGCAGGGTCTTAACACATCTGGACAGACACAAAAGGCAAGCAGTGCAGCACAAAGGTATTCCCTGTTGTATGCATTGCATGTTGTTTTCTTGCACTGGTAACTCCTGTAAATGATGGACCAACATGTGGAAACAAAAGCATTGCAGTTTGACATGCACCATCATCAGCCATAACATTAAAACCACCTGCTTAAACAATTTTTTTCATGATTAAAAATAAACACTCTATAAACACTGGTTTAAGCAGGTGGTTTTAATGTTATGGCTGATCGGTGTACATATCTTTTCCAGATCACACCATCTTTAAGTGCAATTTGGAATGCAGGCGCAATAGTCACTTCCACTGTCCCTCCTGTAAAACCACACTGTTTGAGAAGAAAAAGCGGTTTATAGCGCATCTGGCTGCACTGTGCAGGAGCAGCTTCCACAGTACAGAAACACTGCATGTGGATGGAGGTGTCGGAGAGAGTAAGGTCAAAGAACTGGTTGTCCGTGCAGCCAGTGAGAACGCCATCAGCACTGACACTGACGAGCCTGCCACCAAGGTTGTCATTGTGGAGGCTACCAGTGAGAACCAGCTCACTAATAAGCACGATGCTACAGTAGCCACTGTACAAGTGAGGAGGAGCAGCACTGACACTGACGAGCCTGCCACCAAGGTTGTCATTGTGGAGGCTACCAGTGAGAACCAGCTCACTAATAAGCACGATGCTACAGTAGCCACTGTACAAGTGAGGAGGAGCAGCACTGACACTGACGAGCCTGCCACCAAGGTTGTCATTGTGGAGGCTACCAGTGAGAACCAGCTCACTAATAAGCACAATGCTACAGTAGCCACTGTACAAGTGAGGAGGAGCAAGATTATATCGGTGGCCTGTCCCCAGTGTGCAGTAGTCATCAACAAGAAGAATCTGAAACGTCACATGGAAAGAAAACACTCTGAACCAGGTTCCATGGAAGTTACTTCAAAATCACATCTGCGAAGTGAATGTTTGGATTCTGACAACAGTGTCTATGCTGTTGTTAAAAGAATGCATGGTGTGCAAGTGTGCCATTGCATGTACAACAGAAGATGCATGGCCAATGTCACCAAGTGCAATGTAGAGGCAGAAACCGACTTGGTGGATTATATACTATTATATTATTATTATGTATATTATGTTATATATATATATATATATATATATATATATTATATTATTATTATATATATATATTATATTATGTATATATTGGAACCATGCACTGTTTGGACAATGTTTGGACACTAGGGGGCTCACCACCCAATATAGCCCACTAGGTGATTAGCCATGAGCCATGCACCTGCTGAGGACTTACTTTCAAACACTGTTATACTGTTGGAACCGAGCACGGAGCAACTGACAACTGTTCTGTCAAACCTTTAATTCATTATCACTTTCATTTGGACAACAATAAACCCTGTACACCGTAAGAGGAGCAACTGTGGACATTCAACTCATTTAACATCAACAACTTTGGTACAGTGTAAAAAGGCAATAGCGGGTGCATCGTGGACGACTTGTCAGCACACAGAGGAATGACAGTCGGCCACTACATGCAATGTGAGTCCCTTCACTGCAAGACAAATGCAGATTTGGCACAGAGAAGTAGCATTTCTAATTTCAGATGCATCCATCTCAAATCGATCGATTACTGCTCTTCCAACGCAAATGTAACTAACCTTAGAGAGGATGTTTTGGAGGACATGGTCAATAAGAGGGCAGACAAGAAGAAGGAGTGTCTGAGGCGTCAAAGTCAAGCCAGGGAGAGGAACATCCCTTTTACTGTCTCCACCTCTCTGATGTTGCCCGACCTTTGTGTGTCTGTTTATGAGCCGTCTGTGGCTTATTACAGCCGCCTTGAACTATGCCCTTCAGCCTATGTGGAGCTACTATATTTTCTTCTAAATTTCTCCAGGATACTAATGCTTGGGGATCAAACCATGTTGTTAGTGGCCTTAAAGTGTACGCCTTAAAGTAGTGGTAGAAATCTGGAAATGCCATACCTCCGTCTGAAGAAGTTGATTCTAGGTAGGACGTCCATCTTAACTATTGATATGAATAAGTGTCAGTTGTAACCTTTTTTTGTTTGACATGTTTGTTTATTTTCAGTTGATAATACAATAAAGACACAGTTGTTTAAATGTTTATTTTCTTAATTTAATTTCCTATACAATGTAGGAACCGCGCAAGTGATTGATTGGATGAAAGTTTATTAACAGATTGCAGAATGGGTACAATACAGTACGGCTCAATACACACAATTGTTAAGGGGATGCAGACCAGAGAAAGACTTTCGTCTTGTTTACATCAGGGTCCCCCATTTTCAATTCATCATAACATATGACATACACAACATACAGATAGACAGTACTGCTACATCTATACATTTATGACATACCAGATTTGCAAATACAGTATTGTTTGTGATACAAAAAGAGTCCAGAAAAGAGAGTATATACATTTGACGTAGAAACTGTACATTGTAGGAGGTTGGGTAGGTGGGGGGGGGGACTGTACATTGGAGGTGGTTGGGGGGGGGGGGGGGGGGTCGGGTAGGGTGGGTGGGTGGGGGACACTGTACAACTGTACAAGCAAAACTGTACATTGGAATATTGACAACCATACTTGGTCATTTACTGTACATTGGAGGGGGTTGGGTTACAACACAGGAGCAGAGTATAAACAACAGTACAGGAATGAGAAACAGTCTAAATGGGTTTTAACATTTTAGTTTATTTCATGCGGATATGATCTGTAATACCTGATCGGTACAATATCTACTAACCTGATCAATACAAGCCCCCCCCCCCCCCCCCCCCTCTCGTCAGCGCAGACGTACTTGCTTTTGATTTTGACGTTCAACGTCAGACGTACTTCGAGATACTTCCGTACTTTCCGCCAATCAGCGCATTGTCCTGTCAGCGGGAGAAATGTCGTGGGAGCGGGCGGAAGTTGCCCAATCTGGAACAATCTCCGCGGCTGCAGCTGGACCCTATTGGAGTGGGGGGGGGGCGAGGAGAGGGGGAGGAGCGAGGAGCCGAGACCACGTGACACTGAACCACGGAGAGAGGGGGGGAGCGAGGAGAGGGGGCGGAGCGAGGATAGGGGGAGGAGCGAGGAGCCGAGACCATGTGACACTGAACCATGGAGAGGGGGCGGAGCGAGGAGCCGAGACCACGTGACACTGAACCACGGAGAGGGGGCGGAGCGAGGAGCCGAGACCACGTGACACTGCCAAGGAAACTGAGCAGGTTCCAGCTGCAGCGCCGGAGAATCCTCTCAAGGGGCATTGATTGATTGAAAAGTTTATTAACAGATTGCAGAATGGGTACAGTACATACAGCTCAATACATACAATTGTTAAGGGGATGCAGACCAGAGAAAGACTTTCGTCTTGTTTACATCAGGGTCCCCCATTTTCAATTAATCATAACCAGTGGTGCGTTATTGAAATCAACTGGGATTGCACGCACCCAATGGCGCCACGTGCACGCACGCACGCTCCTGGCGCGTGCGCGCGCTCCCGCGAATGCGCATTTAATGTCCCCTTGCTTGAGCACAGACTACAGATAGTGCCTAATTGCCTCTACGAATGGAACACATGTCATTCACAACAAGTTAGGTGTGAATGTATCTGAGAACATATTTTAACACACCTGACGACCGGCGCTATTGATATGCAAATAGCGAGTACTTATCTGGGGTTGCACGTAGTGCATTCCCGTCCCATGAAGAACGCATGCCTGATCATAACATATATGACATGCACAACATACAGATAGACAGTACTGCTACATCTATACATTTATGACATACCAGATTTGCAAATACAGTACCGTTTGTGATACAAAAAGTGTCCAGAAAAGAGTGTATATACATTTGACGTAGAAACTGTACATTGGAGGAGGTTGGGTAGGTGGGGTGGGGTTGGGTGGCTGATTTGGGTCACGAGACAGTCACAAGGCCGCCGCCATCTCCACCCACCCAATGGCTGATTTGGGTCACGAGACCGCCGCCATCTTAGCGCCAACCACCCAATGGCTGATTTGGGTCACGAGACCGCCGCCATCTTAGCGCCACCCACCCAATGGCTGATTTGGGTCACGAGACCGCCGCCATCTTGGGGAAACAATCTGATGGTATTGCACGAAAATACTGGGGGATCTAAATGACCAAACAAACCACACAGTACATGTCATCGGTCATATGGCGCCCTGGTGCCAGTTTCATATTAAATATGGATCGCCATGAAATATGTATTGGCCGATGAAATATGGATTGTTGCCAAGGTAACACAGCCATCGCAAGACAGAGAAACAAAATAATATTACCGTTTAATCTAGCTAACCAACAGTTTCAATATTAGCCAAGTTACAAATACCAAATATAATTTACATGTATTTATTAAATACAATGAGAGCGAGACATGGGGTATACCCATGCCTGAAACACAATGGGAAGCAGCACTTGAATGGTAAAATATCAAAATGTGTTAGATATCAAAATTGTACAATTAAAGATACTACACAGGGCCTAATCTCCGCTACGCCACCTGACCGCCTGCTCCATCAATCCTTTTCTATCTTTCCCTATCTTCTTATCAATAAAAAAATATAAACAAATAAACCTGTTCCGTCCTCTGAGCTTTTAAAATTGACAAACTGGTTTAGGCAACTTAGATTACAAGTCAGTTTTTGGAAAGTTATGTGAACACAGAGGGGCAGAGCTCGAGTTTTATATTAAGATATGTGAGCAAAAAAGAAAGAGAAATCTATAAAGTATATATTTTACTCATACAGTATGTACATCCTCTGGCCTGTTTGTAGAACGTCCCTGTGGTGTTGACAAAGCTAAACCCTATTGATATGAAGTCTAAATAACATGAGAGGATGCCGTCATTATTGCAATACTGAGTTATTTGCTGCTATGTTTCAATATTATAAGAAGAATTATAATAATACTTTTGAGTTTTATATTGTTTAAAACTTCAACAGCAGAAGCTTATATGCTAACCATCAAAACATTAAAGAATATTTGGAGCAATTCCATAAACCTTTCAATATCATAGCAATATCCGAAACTTGGTTTAGCGCAGAGAAAAAAGTTGACATTGAGTTGAATGGGGAATGGATATGAACTCAATTATATTAACAGGATTGGGGAAAGAGGTGGGGGTGTAGCATAAAAAATAGCCCCAAATATAAGGTTGTAGAATGCATGTCAACTACCATTGACAACTTGATGGATTGTATCTCAGTAGAGATCTGAGAAACGTGATTGTCAGTTGTGTATACAGAGCTCCAGATTCCAGCATTGAAGCATTCAAAGACTGCATGGAGGTGTTATTTGCTAAGACTCAGAAGGTTACATTCATCTGCGGGGATAAATCACTGTACATTCTATATTGCTCACTAGTGCTACCATATCTGAACTACTGTGTGGAGATTTGGGGTAACACTTATAAAAGTAAAACCATTATGCACACTACAAAAAAGAGCAATTAGGATCGAATGGCCCTTCTAAGGTTTCTCTCCTACACATTGCCTGTGGTGCATTTTTTTCCTATTGCTAGGTTTTAGTGAGTTTTTCCTTACCTTCGTGTGGAAGTCAGGGAGTGTTGCATTTATTTATTTTGCATTTATTTTACATCTTTTGGACTTCATGGTGTTCTTGTTTTGTTCTTGACTTATTGTGATGTTTCTTTTTGACTTGTTTAAAGAAGACATGTCCGGCCCATGGGGACAATACTTTTGCTATATGCTATACACTACAGTCTATGTGATGTGGTGGGTATGTATGATGGTAATTAAGGAATTATTATACACGACTATTATATGCAAGTAGGCTATGTCTAAGCTATTTTACAATATTATACATGAACTGCTTGTTTGTTTTTTTATCTGTTTATTACTCGTTTATTATTATTTATTTTCAATTTATGTTCGAAATAAATAAACTCATTCATTCAAGATATTGTGTGAGCAAAAGTATAGTTACTGGCTGTACAATACTACAATACTGCTGTAGGCCTATAATACTTGTGTAAATAAGTAAGGCAATTGAAATATAACAGAACTTGCGGCATCATATTGTTAATTTTGTTGTCAATCTGCAGTACAGCTCAATACACACAATTGTTAAGGGGATGCAGACCAGAGAAAGACTTCTCGTTTACATCAGGGTCCCCCATTTTCAATTCATTATAAATGTACAGTTCCCTCCCCCTTGTATATATTTACTGTTAGGATCTCTGTTTAACAGTACTGTATATTTGCATATCTTGTATGTCACAAATGTAACAGTACTGCATATATGTATGTCATAAATGTCATGATTAGTTTAGATTAGATTTTTATATCTGTATATTGAGTATGTCATAAATGTCATTATGAATTGAAAATGGGGAACCCTGATGTAAACAAGACAAGTCTTTCTCTGGTCTGCATCCCCTTAACAAGTGTGTATTGAGCCGTACTGTACCCATTCTGCAGTCTGTTAAATAAAGTTTAAATAAACGCATTCATTCAAGATATCTGGCCCCGCGCGGATCTCACAGCTGTGCCCGCACAGTGCAATACTCCAATTCAGCCATTGGGTGGGTGGCGCTGCTGAGCGGGCCACAGACCGCCGGGCCTGAGAGCGCGGGGCCTGAGAGCGCCGTGCTCTGCGGCTCTGCAGTTGGATACTATTGTCTCAAGGGGCAAGCCTGTGGCGGCAGCGTGATTTTTTCCCGTAGTCTATGTTTGCGAATACGCTCTCTGATTGGCTAGCCGCGTACATCGAAGACCCTCTCCGATTGGTTTAGCGCCGAAGGGTCTCTTCCGCCTTGTACGTATATATTCTCTGCTTCAAAGTGGTTATGCTTTGGCCCTCTTTCGAAGTGGGTTATGCTTAGAGTTAGGGCTAAGGTTAGGGTACAACATATCAATTGTTGTTGAATATGCGGAAGAGACCCTTTGGCACTAAACCAATCAGAGAGGGTCTTCGCTGTACGCAGCTAGCCAATCAGAGAGCGTCTTCGCAAACATAGGCTACGGAAAAATAGCAACCATGGCAGCCACAGAGAGCGCGCTGATTGGCGGAAAGTACGGAAGTTTCTCGAAGTACTCGGAGGTGCATGCCATTTAAGAATGAAGTGAGCGTGTGTTATGGGAATGATTGATCGAACATTTTATTAATGCCCGCCTTGTTTCGAACTGGTTATGCTTAGGCCCCCTTTCGAAGTGGGTTATGCTTAGAGTTGATCTTTAGAGCAGGGCGATAGACCACCAGCCCTGATTCCAAACTCTAAGCATAACCTACTTCAAAAGAGGGCGGCTTGAAAGAGGGCCTAAGCATAACCAGTTTGAAACAAGGCATTAATAAAATGTTCAATCAATCCAATAACACACGCTCACTTAAAACAGTGCACCGCCCAGCTGCTTCTATAGAAAGTAGGTTCATACTTTACGCCAGACGTACACAGCGCGCACCCTCTGTGGCTGCCACAGGCTTGCCCAGTGAGAGGATTCTCCGGCGCTGCAGCTGGACCCTATTGGAGTAACTATTAAGAATGGGGGGGGGGGGGGGGGGGTGAATGAATACTTTATTTAACATATTGCAGAATGGGTACAATACAGTACGGCTCAATACACACAATTGTTAAGGGGATGCAGACCAGAGAAACACCTATGTTTACATCACATCAGGGTCCCCCATTTTCAATTCATAGTGACATTTATGACATACACAACATACATGACATTTATGGCATAGGTGTTACAAATGGGGGGAGAACAGAACCCAGTAAGCAGAAGGATGGAGGAGCCCCAGAGCTACAAAATGACAGAGAACGAGATGGTGGTTGCTCTTCACAAAAAGGAGGTGTTCTATTTATTTAGAACTGAGAGAGAGCAAGACTAAACTACAAATAACAGAACATAAACGGTGCAGCAGTGCTGGTACTAGTGAAACAAAACTTGAGAATACGGAAAATAACAGTAAACAACAAAACACTACACTTACTCAGAAGGACAACACAGTGCAACATGACAAGGGCAGGAACAGGAAGTATGTCGCCACACAGAACAGAGGAAGACAACATACTTAAATACTATGCTAATTATAAGTGACAACACCTGGTGAGGCCAGTCCAAACATACAGAAACAATAAACCACAAACTAGACTAATCAATACACAACAATAACAAAGGCAATATCACAAACCACAACCAGACAAGGGGAAGACCATTACACAAGGAAAGGAAAATGCAAGGACAGCAAACATGAAGCAATCAAATCAACAATAACAAAGAAACACAAAATGGTGGCTTGTCTCATCTGGCCCATCTGATGGTGACCACTAGGAGGTAGGAGACCAGGTAGGAGACCACTGTCAGGAGATAGGAGACCAATGTTAGGAGGGAGGAAATGTTCACTGTTCCTTTCATAACCGGCCCAGCCAGGGCCGGCCCTATGGACGTTACACATAGGGACATACATGACATACAGCCACAGGTATATAGTACTGTTACATTTGTGACATATACGATATGCAAATAAACAGTACTGTTACCCATAGATCCTAACATATATATATACATAATGATGGGGAGGAGACTGTACATTAGGAGGGGGTGGGCGGGCGGGAAAAAAAAATATACATCCGGTGGGGAGAGAATATATACATTTGAGGGGGAGGAGACTGTCTATTTGGGGTGGGGGGGGGGGGGGGGGGGGGGGGGGGGGGGTTGGACCTTTACGGTGGCCAGTTTAGAATTGCAGCCTCCCATAGGTGTGAGGGCTGTGTGTGTGTGTGTGTGGGTCATGAGCAGATTGATTGATTGATTGATTGATTGAAAAGTTTATTAACAGATTGCAGAATGGGTACAGTACAGTACGGCTCAATACATACAATTGTTAAGGGGATGCAGACCAGAGAAAGACTTTCGTCTTGTTTACATCAGGGTCCCCCATTTTCAATTCATCATAACATATACGACATACACAACATACAGATAGACAGTACTGCTACATCTATACATTTATGACATACCAGATTTGCAAATACAGTACTGTTTGTGATACAAAAATTGTCCAGAAAAAGAGTGTATATACATTTGACGTAGAAACTGTACATTGGAGGAGGTTGGGTAGGTGGGGTGGGGTTGGGTGGGTGGGGGGGGGGGGGGGGGGCTGTACATTGGAGGTGGGGGGGGGGGGGGGGGGGGTAGGGGGTGGGTACACTGTCCAATGTACACTGTACGTTGGAATACTGACAAAGCCATACTTGGTCATTTACTGTACAACTGGGTTAGGACATTTGTAGGTTTCGAATTGCAGTCTCCCGTAGGTGTTCTTTAAGAGTGTTTTTGAAAGTGGGTAGTGATTCACATTCCTTTACAGCTTTGGGTAGGGCGTTCCACATTGATGGGGCATAATTGCGAAACGTGTTTAGTCCCTTGTTTGAGCCGAATCTGGGTTTAACATGATTTGTGGAGCTCCCTCTGATATTCTGATTGTGGTATGCACTGACCTTTGATAACAGATAACAGGGACTCTTAAAGTTATCCGTGAAACGGACAACCGCTAGACTGCTTACGCAGATATTTTAGGAGAGGGGAAAAATTAAACAACAGAAAACAAACTTTACAGGTGGAACTCTCAAAGTGAGTAATTAATCAAGTCCCAAAACACAGAACTACTCTCAATAAATAGGTATAGTATAAAAGTAAATAATCCACAAGGACACCTCCTAATAAAGGAGTTTATATTGGAAAAAGTAAAACAATAAACCTCCACTAAGGGAGTTTATGTGTAGAATCACGTGAGTAGCCTAAAATAAGAATGACTACCATAAAGCTCAATTCTGAATCAGAGATCAGACTACACTTCAATATAATGAGCGTGACCAAAAGGACAGCCAACACTAGGAAATGAAAAAGCAGTTGACACTGCGATCTCCAAACTTAAATAGACTCCACATGGCCATAGGCACAGCTGCACTGCATCAGGTGCAATCAAGCCCACACACCTGCCGACCCATGAGACAATTAACCACAGGAAACAGGGATTGACAGCTATCCCTCACAGAGAGGTGAAATAAAGCAAAAATAGACAGCTGTCCCTCACAGAAAGGTGAAATAAGGCAAAAACCATGACAGAAGGTGCTCTTTGAGGGCGGTTTTGAATGTGGGTAGGGATTCACATCTTTTTACGGCTGTCGGTAGGGCGTTCCACATTGTTGTGGCATAATTGCGAAATGTGTTTATTCTCTTGTTTGAGCCGAATCTGGGTTTAACAGGATTTGAGGAACTCCCTCTGGTGTTGTGGTCGTGGTATTCACTGACCTTTGGGAAGTATTTCGACATGGGTACATGAGTACCTGTGTGGTGTAATGTATCTTGTAGACCAGGCCCATTGCAAGTTGCTGTACTCTGTCGTCTACTCTAAGCCATCCTAGGTTGTCAAAATGGGCAGGGGTGAGGTCAAGCAGTAGTCTGACGTTTGTTTTGTGATGTTTGTAGTCCTGTGCTTTGGTACCATGAGGTGCAAGCATAGTCGTAGTACCCTTGAATGAGTGCTCCTGTTAGTCTTCAATGTATTCTTGTTAGAGGAGATCCGGTACAAGAATCTTGTTCGTTGGTTCGTTATCCAATTGTCTTAATTGTTGTGATGTTAATTGATTTGAATTGCACCTTTGTGTTTCTGTTTATTGAAAAAACCCTAATCCAGAAGCTTCATAAACGATGTCTACAGTGTGCATGAGAAACAAATGGTGTGCATGAGAAACCCTCCAATGAGAAGCATTGGAATGTGGATGAGAGCCTTGTGGTTGATTGATTGATTGAAAACTTTATTTAACAGATTGCAGAATGGGTACAATACAGTACGGCTCAGTGGCGGACTGGGACACAAATTCAGCCCGGGACATTCAGACGCACCAGCCCACACACCGGCCCACGCACCGGCCCCGAAACCGGCCCACACAACGGCCGTCATGAAACACTTGTCCAGTATTAAACAACCCAAGGCTGTGGCTAAGGAGTCAACATCAGGGAGACCAAATCTACACACCGCCCCTAGATGTGCACTCATGCACACACACACACACACACAGACACACATACATATACCGTTACTTCCTGTCATTGGCATATTCTTTTTTTTTTACTAACATCTTAGTGCCTCATTAGCCTAGGGATTAAGGATACATGAAGTATTAACTACACCATAATAATATTGAGGTTTTGATCCATAGAAAGTAGGGATGTCCGATATTATCGGCCTACCGATATTATCGGCCGATATCGGCATTAAAATGTGATATCGGAAAATATCGGTATCGGTTTTTATTTTTTTTTATTTTTTTTACATTTCTATAACCTTTATTTACCCAGGCAAGCAAGTAAGAACAAATTCTGATTTTATTTATTGTCAAAAGTATGCATAATGTTGTGTTAATTCCACAACAAGAGATATGTAATGTTAATTACCTGAAATTATTCCATTTTTTGGGGCGGGAAACCCTGCATATATCGGTATCGGTTGATATCGGTTGATATCGGTATCGGAAATTAAGAGTTGGACAATATCGGTATATCGTTATCGGTAAATAGATAAGGTCTGTGCTACACAATTTCAGTTAGATTGGATTTATTGTCCTTTAATTTGGCACTCATGACATTAGTTGCTTGCCGTTTAATCAACATCGAAAGACCCCCCACTTCCTCCCAGACACCCATTCCAAGAGCCTGTTTTCTCTCTCTCTCTCTCTCTCTCTCTCTCTGTGTATGTGTCTCTCTGTGTCTGTGTTTCTCTCTCTCTGTGTCTCTCCCTCTCTCTGTGTGTCTCTCTCTGTGTCTCTCTCTCTGTGTCTCTCTCTCTCTGTCTCTCTCTCTGTGTGTCTGTCTGGACTGGGCGCTCTCTCTCCCCTCAGGGTCAGCTGTGCTGGACTGGGCTCTCTCTCTCCCCTCAGGGTCAGCTGTGCTGGACTGGGCGCTCTCTCTCCCCTCAGGGTCAGCTGTGCTGGACTGGGCTCTCTCTCTCCCCTCAGGGTCAGCTGTGCTGGACTGGGCGCTCTCTCTCCCCTCAGGGTCAGCTGTGCTGGACTGGGCTCTCTCTCTCCCCTCAGGGTCAGCTGTGCTGGACTGGGCGCTCTCTCTCCCCTCAGGGTCAGCTGTGCTGGACTGGGCGCTCTCTCTCCCCTCAGGGTCAGCTGTGCTGGACTGGGCGCTCTCTCTTTCCTCAGAGTCAACTGCATAAGAAGAACATCAGCAATCAATAATAATGGCTTGAATTCATACAGCGTTTTTCAGCCTTTTGAAAACACCCAAAGTAGTAGTAGTAGTAGTAGTAGTTTATTCAGTCATCATCTCACACAATACAATATACACCATCATTTAACAATATTTGATTTTACAGTGACTGAAAAGGTACAGACTGAAGCATAATGCTTATAATATGCCTGTCCTATATTCTTAACAAAAATTACAAAAATTAAGACTCCAAAACAGCATTCTAAAAGAAAATAGCACAAAAAAAAAGTATTATTCACCCTTGTAGTTTTCAAAAATAGCTTTACAAACCATTTTCTTAAAAACCAAAAGCGAATTACTCATTCTTAACTGTATATCAGCATTGTTCCACAAAGCGCTTCACAGAAACCATCAAGCATTCACACTCACACAGTCATACGCTACTGGTGGTCGTGAGCAGCATCAGCAAACACAGCTGCCCTGTGGCAGACTGACAGAATCATGTCTGCTAATCAGCGCCAACCACCATCAACAACCTTCATAAATACATTCAACATTAATGGAATAGGCTAACTACCAACTTAGCTGTAGCAGTTAGCTGTTATATGCAATCACATTTGTTTAACTACGGGGTAGTAGTTGACCTAGTTGTTAGCTTAAGCTAGTTAGCTGTGGTTATTTACAAACATGTAGATGAGACTAATCATATACAGATCGAGAACATGGCTAACAGTTGGGAATTCTAAGGTACATCTTATTTAAGCATGTAAAATGGCAACTAATCAATTCAATCAATTAGATTACCAATATTATATCAACATGAAAATTTGGAAGGGAACATAATAGTATTTTATTTGAGTATTTACTATTATAATATTAGTAGCCGATTAATTTGCAGCCCGTCCTAGGTTCTGATTGGCTCTCTAGGTTAGCACTTTAGCTTCTGATGCTGTGGTGGGCACTAGTCCTAACATTGCTAACTAAACTTTTAGTCATAGAAAAAACGTCACGAGTCACGACTATTTACGTCCATGTGCTGTAAGGAATCAGGAATACGGAAAGCACATTGTCTTGTAATAGAATGACTGAAATCACTGCAAGAGCTAGTATAGGCTAGCTAGCCCTCATGAACCGGCAGACACCAACAGTAGAATATGCACTAGGCTACTGCACGCACCTGTCATGTTACTGTTGGTTCCTTCCACTTGAACTTCATCATCATTAGCAGCAGCAGCTACTCTAACGCCAGCCCTTCCTCTACTAAACATGTCTGTAATTTTAGAACATTGTTCTGCGTCTTTTACTAGCAATTTTAGTTTTTTAATTCTAGCTTTTTCAGCTCCACTCTTTCCTTTTTTGCATTCTCCATTTCTGCGCTTCTAGGCCTACTCGCGGTTGGGAGGAAACGTGAATCTCATTCACTGATGTCTCATGTCTCATTCAAGACTGGCTAACAAAAGCATGTCTTTCACTTAACACCAAGAAAACAGTGTGTATGATGTTCACAAAGTCACCAGTAGAGGTCACTCACTCTAATGTGTTTCTGGGAGAGGCGGAGCTGGACATTGTACATTAATTCAAGTATCTTGGGGTCACATTGGACTCTACATTGACCTTCAAAAAGTCATGTGAAGAAAGTGACAAACACAGTCAAGTTTAACATCGAAAACTTCAGGCAGATCAGGCCCTGCCTGCCAGTTAATGCTGCAAGGATGTTTCTGCATTCAATGATTTTATCACACATCGAGTACTGTTTTATCAACTGGTCTCTTTCATATGTCACTACTCTTACACACCAATAGAATTACTCTACAAAAAAGCCATAAAAGTATTTGATAGGAAACCAATTTCATTTCATCACTGTAATGTTTTAGAAAAACATAACATGTTAGTTTCGAGAATTTCCAAGTTTTCAAATATACTTGCTTCATGTACAAGGTTCTGCATGGACTTGCCCCTCCCCCATTGAATGAGTTCATCCAACAGAAAGCAGACACTTGTACCACCAGGGCCATCAGTAGAGGGGACTGTAAGGTGCCTTTTCGGTATACTACCATTGCAAAAACTGTGTTCTCTGTTAAAAGTGGTAACTACTGGAATAGCCTACCAGTTGTGATTAGAGAGTGCCCTACATACTCCATGTTCAAGACCCATCTTAAACTGCATCTTAACACTTTCTATGCCACGAGGTGGCGCCAGAGTTAGCGCTTCAATGCCACCATCCACTTTAATGTTAGCGTTAATATCGCCTAATCTATGTTTTAAATTATGGCTATGTGTCTAATCTGCCCGTCGCTTATCAAAGAATCCTTTTCCAGTCAGTGCTGTCAAGGCAGATTGGTTTTTTATCGCTTCATTTCCGTTTGAGAGCATTTTGAAAAGCACCCGTTTTGAGGTAAAAAACAGTCCATTCTGAAGCATTCTATGATAATTGTCTTTTACTGGAATATTCCAGAACGTTGATATTTGTCGGCCTATTTATGAATCGTTTTCAAATAAACGCTAGATGATCAATATTATACGTGCACGCACGCCCATTCGAGCTGCGCACGGATAATAGCCGTGTTCATTTCCTCTTGAATTTTTTCAGTAAAACCGATAGAGGACATTTCACAAAACAGCCTATATCTTCATCAAAATGAGTCTGATTATCCTAACACTGATAACATAGATTCCTTACCTGACATCAGATGGTATCCAACTGGTATATTCCAATTCCTGATCACCATTCGAAAAAATCGATAAGTGTATAGATCCACCGTGTGTACAGTGCAGTACATGATTCCGCGGGGCTCAGAGCCCCCTGAATGAACCCTGGTACTCCGGCTGCATCAGTGGACTGGAAAATGTGGAGTACAGGATTTTTTCCCCCATCCATTTTCATTGAGTCCATTCCAAAATCCCTTATGTCATCTGGGAGACGATAGGGGGCGCTTTTTTCCACATCTGATCGCCGGCGGCACTCGGGTATACTAGGGTAGGCTCGCGTGATGCAATATGATTTCAGATCGCTAAAAAAAAAAAAAAAAAAAATCAGAGAAATCTCATGAGTGGCTTTCAACGAGATATATTTTTTTTGATCCACTTTTTCTCCCATTTTTCTATATTTTCTCCCATCCCAATTTCGTATCATCCAATTCAACCCTCCCCTGTCACGAACGCTGTTTCTTGCCTCCCACAAGCCGGCTGCAATGTGGACTAAGTCATACATAGCACAAGTCCCCTCCGGTACTTGAGGTAACAGCAGTCGCATCTTTTCACCTGCGCAACTCGATCTCTCAGTGTCGAGGAGTAACGCGTGGGAGGCTCACGCTGCCCCCGACACTTCCTGATTCGACTGCGCAGGCGCACCAACCGACCTGTAGGAGTCGCTGTCCACAACGCCCGATCCCCACCCTTCAGTTTCCCTCCCCGTAATACGGCCAATGTGTATTACTGTGGACGACCAGCTAAACTGAAAGCAAATGTGGAGCGCTGGGCTCGAACAGGCGAGCCCAGCGTCTCCAGATTTCGTGGCGAGCGCCTTGCCCACTACGCCACGTAGCCGCCCTAGCTTTCAACGAGATATTAATAATTCCGAGATATCTCGTGAGTGGCAGTGAAAGTGTTAAGGCAAACCAGAACTGTGATAATTTTTAATCTGATTTAGTTTATGCAACTTGTTTATTGTTTTATTGCCGGCCCACACACTGGCCCACACACTGGCCCACACACCGGCCCACATACGGCCCACACACTGGCCCACACACTACACCGGCCCACACACTACACCGGCCCACACACCGGCCCACATTAGTGGCCCACACACTGGCCCACACACTGGCCCACACACTGGCCCACATACTGGCCCACACACCGGCCCACACACCGGCCCACACACCGGCCCACACACCGGCCCACATACTGGCCCACACACTGGCCCACACACTGGCCCACATTAGTGGCCCACACACCGACTCACACACTGGCCCACACACCGGCCCACAGACTGGCCCACATACTGGCCCACACACCGGCCCACACACTGGCCCACATTAGTGGCCCACACACCGACTCACACACTGGCCCACACACCGGCCCACACACTGGCCCACATTAGTGGCCCACACACCGACTCACACACTGGCCCACACACTGGCCCACACACTGGCCCACACACCGGCCCACATTAGTGGCCCACACACTGGCCCACACACTGGCCCAAAAAAAAAAAAAAGTTAAAATACACACCATTGTTAAGGGGATGCAGACCAGACTTAGAGTAGACAACATAGTACAGAAACTTGCAATGGGCCTGGTCTACTACAAGATACACTACACGACCAAGGTACCCATGTACATGTCAAAACACTTGTAGTAGTATAATAATACTACTACTATTGTAATACTATTTTGTAGACCAGGCCCATTGCAAGTTGCTGTACTCTGACGTCTACTCTAAGCCATCCTAGGTTGTCAAAGTGGGCAGGGGTGAGGTGGGTTCTAGGAGTAAGGTCAAGCAGTAGTCTGACCAGTTTCGTTTGTAATCTTGTTTTTACTGCCTTTGAGCTGCTTTGGTACCGTGAGGTGCAAGCATAGTCATAGTACCCTTGAATGAGTGCTCCTGTTAGAGTCTTCAGTGATGCACGATATATCGGCCGCCGATATAATATCGGCCGATATGGTAATTTTTTTACACATCGGTATCGGTCCGATATCAAGATAGGGCCGATAAAATTATTATTCTTTTTATAATTGAATTTTTTTTATAATTATTGTATTTTATTTTTTAATCTTTTTTTTATTTATTTTTTACATGTTTTGGTCTTAAATAGTTTCAAAATATCAGTCATTTCTGAAAATAAGTTACAAAAGTAAAAGAAAATGCGTTTTGGAAAATAGCTCTTTATTTGATTATCATAAAAAAGTGTTTTCTATACAGAGATATCGACATCGGTAAATATCGGTATCGGCCAGAACAGCAATATTAATATCGGTTATCGGTATCAGCCACAATTTTCACATCGGTGCATCACTATAGTCTTCAGGGTATTCTTGTTTACCAGAGAGGAGATCCGGTACAAGAATCTTGTTCGTTGGTTGACTTTTTTTATTACATTGGATGCCGTTTTGTCACAGGAAAGATTTGCCTCTAGGATGGAACCCATGGTATGTAATCTCATCTTTCCTTGTGACAATATTGTCACCCACTGTAACAGAGAAGCCATTGAGGGCGGCTGGGTGGCGCAGCGGAGATTGCGCTCGTCACCAATGCGAGAGACTCTGGTCTCGAATCCAGGTATCAGCATTGCCTCCGGCTTGGGCCAGCCGTCATACTAACTTGTTTGGCTGAGTTAGCGGGAGGGAAGTCGTGGGTGGTAATCTGGCGTTGTGGACAGCGACTCCTACAGGTCAGGTCTGGGCGCCTGCTCAGCGAAAGACAGGAAGTGGTGAAGGCAGCGTGACCTCCCACGCGTTATACTTCACCAATGAGAGTCCGCGCTGCCAGGTGAAAAGAGAGCCACTGGCTGTCTCCGCATGTGTCGGAGGAAGCATGTGGTAGACCTCAGAGCTCCCTAGATCGACCAGTAGGGGGCACATGTGCACAACGACCAGGTAGGGGAGGGGGGAATTGGCATAACGACTAAATTGGGATGGGAGAAAAAACACAAAAAAATGTGGCGGAGAAAAAGAGGACTAAATTTCTTTTTAAATAAAAATAAAAACAGAGAAGCCGTTGGTTTTGCTGAGTTTGTTATTTGATCCAAAGAGAATGGACTCTGTTTTACCCAGGTGTAATGATAGTTTGTTATCAGCGAGCCAGGTGCAGATTCTGCCGTTTTCTGTGCTGAGGGTTTTTTCGGCCTTGTGGTTGTAGCCACGGCTGTGGGGGTGCTGGAGACATGATCCGGCCGAACCATAGATATATATAAATATCACTAGATGACTCACCTGTGCTGCTGGCCAACAGAGACCGACGTTGCCACATGGCGGCCATCTTGCGTGGGTGGAGCACGCTCACTCATAACATGCATGTCTATGGTGCATGTACTATTGACATAACCATAGCTTGCTCAATTGTCAACCGTTTGGTTTGTTAAAAACGTCAGAGATGTAGTTATCATACTGCATACTTATAATGGAGTTTCATATGATTTTTTTTATAAAAATAAATAAATTCTTCCAAGCAACAATCATAGCCACGTTAATAATGTTTGTAATAAACCAAACCGTTTGTAAATCCGTCAAGATTTCAACAAGTTAAGAGTATTTTTGTTTGTGCAGATCACTCTTGAAGACACTGTGACGTCACGAGATCGCCGCCATCTTAGTTTAGGGGTAAACAAATTAGTGTGTACGAGCAAAAATGAGCTTTGATTGATTGATTGATTGAAAATTGTATTAACAGATTGCAGAATGGGTACAATACAGTACAGCTCAATACACACAATTGTTAAGGGGATGCAGACCATGAGAAAGACTTTCGTCTTGTTTACATCAGGGTCCCCCATTTTCAATTCATCATAACATATATGACATACAGATAGACAGTATACTGTTCCATCTAGACATTTATGACATACCATCGGTTATCGGTATCGGCCACAATTTTCACATCGGTGCATCACTAGTCTTCAGGGTATTCTTGTTTACCAGTGAGGAGATCCGGTACAAGAATCTAGTTCGTTGGTTGACTTTTTTTTATTACATTGGATGCCATTTTGTCACAGGAAAGATTTGCCTCTAGGATGGAACCCAAGGTATGTAATTTCATCTTTCCTTGTGACACTATTGTCACCCACTGTAACTGACGTCGGTCAGCGAGCCAGGTGCAGATTCTGCCGAGTTCTGAGCTGAGGGCTTTTCAACCTGTAACTTGTTCTTGTTTTTAAATAGTAGTAACATATAAACATGACAAAGGCATGTAGGCTACTTGAAGCCTCCAGTGCACAATTGTGCATCCATGGCTCAGTGCGATTTTTAACCCTGGTGGTTCTTAGGGGTGCCATGTTGTTAAGTATTGTTGTGAATTTGGTTTTGAATCCAAGCCATGTTTCTTCAACCTGTGTACCACTGAGCTCAGCTGACCAGTCCATGCTCTCCAGTTCTTGGTTAAAGGCCTCTCTAGAGTAGGTTTTGAAGTCCCTAGATGTGACTGTTTTGTGACAGCCGGCCTTTTGTTTTAGCTTTTTGCGGGTACAGAATATCATGTAATGATCACTTAACCCGCATGCTATCACCCCTTTGTTGGAGATCATGGACTTGTCAGAGGTCAGAATTAGATCAATGGTAGTTTGTGTTGAATCACATACTCTTGTGGGTTGGGTCATTAGCTGGCTGAAACCGTGCAGATCACAAAACCTACCGAAGGCCTTGAAGACGGGTGCTTCTTTACGTAGCATATCCATGTTCCAGTCCCTGATAAGAATCTTTTCTACACCTTCCACCCCAGCTAAACACCCATCCAGTGTCATAGAAGCCACTCTGCTCTGGTGGTCTATAGATTGTGCCTACTAGTACGGATTTCGCCCCTTTCGAATAAGATTTCAAGCCAAACAGTGATATATTATACCGAATGGACCGAACTGCAGTTGTCGTCATATTGAGCGAAGCACTTGTCTTGTGAACAGGCCTGGACTGGCCATCTGGCATACCGGGCATTTTCCTGGTGGGCCGACGCATCTATGGGCCGCTATGATTTGATAAAAAAAAAAATCATGTATACATACATACATTACATTTTAAATAAAAGTTGTCAACGACCGGCCCACTACTAGGCTGGGACAGCGGCCCATTGGTATTGACTGACACTGGGCTGGCCCAATCACATCTCTTACTAAGCACCCCCCCCCGCCAGTCGTGCAGGTACATGACTGAGAGGGGGGCTGGTACATGACTGAGAGGGGGCTGGTACATTACTGAGATGGGGCTGTGGTACATGACTGAGAGGGGGGCTGGTACATGACTGAGAGGGGGCTGGTACATTACTGAGAGGGGGGCTGGTACATGACTGAGAGGGGGCTGGTACATTACTGAGATGGGGCTGTGGTACATGACTGAGAGGGGGCTGTGGTACATGACTGAGATGGGGCTGTGGTACATTACTGAGATGGGGCTGGTACATGACTGAGATGGGGCTGTGGTACATGACTGAGAGGGGGCTGTGGTACATGACTGAGGGGGCTGTGGTACATGACTGAGGGGGCTGTGGTACATTACTGAGATGGGGCTGTGGTACATTACTGAGAGGAGGCTGTGGTACATGACTGAGAGGGGGCTGGTACATGACTGAGTGGGGGCTGGTACATGACTGAGAGGGGGCTGGCTGGTACATTGAGAGGGAGCTGGTACATGACTGAGAGGGGGCTGGCTGGTACATTGAGAGGGAGCTGGTACATGACTGAGAGGGGGCTGGCTGGTACATTGAGAGGGAGCTGGTACATGACTGAGAGGAGGCTGGTACATGACTGAGAGGGGGCTGGTACATGACTGAGAGGGGGCTGCTATACATGACTGAGAGGGGGCTGGTATACAGGACTGAGAGGGGGCTGGTACATGACTGAGAGGGGGCTGGTACATGACTGAGAGGGGGCTGGCTGGTACATGACTGAGAGGGGGCTGGTATACATGACTGAGAGGGGGCTGGCTGGTACATGACTGAGAGGGGGCTGGTACATGACTGAGAGGGGGCTGGTATACATGACTGAGAGGGGGCTGGCTGGTACATGACTGAGAGGGGGCTGGTACATGACTGAGAGGGGGTTGGTACATGACTGAGAGGGGGCTGGTACATGACTGAGAGGGGGCTGGTATACAGGACTGAGAGGGGGCTGGTACATGACTGAGAGGGGGCTGGTACATGACTGAGAGGGGGCTGGTATACATGACTGAGAGGGGGCTGGTACATGACTGAGAGGGGGCTGGTATACAGGACTGAGAGGGGGCTGGTACATGACTGAGAGGGGGCTGGTACATGACTGAGAGGGGGCTGGCTGGTACATGACTGAGAGGGGGCTGACTGGTATATGACTGAGAGGGGGCTGGCTGGTACATGACTGAGAGGGGGCTGGTACCATGTATTGTGCATCATTGTAGGTCAAACCATTAAAAAGTTAATTTCCACGGCAGCCATTTTGGATTTTGGTCTCTCACAAATTTCCCCCGCCTTTTTATAAAATACACCCCGGCTAAATTTGTTTATTAACCCTCCTAGATGACAAATCCATTGAGAAACGAAGTGCCACAAATGACCCAACTACTAGGTCCATATCGTATCATCATAATATTATTAAAAAAATCATTAGGATAAGGGTTCCCTTGATAAAGATGCATGAAAAGGCTGTATAATATACAACACCTGCAGTTCAACTGCAAAAACTGCTTTTTTGATTTGATTAGATTTGTATTTGGAAATTAAAAACACACCATAAAAACAAATGATCTTGACCAATTTGTATTCCTGAGGATATCACCTAAAAGCATTCATTAAAACACTTATTTCCAAGGTGGTCCTCGATGGAAGACATAAAAACACAGCACATAGGCCTATAGCCTACTCAACTGCAAATTTTTGCTCAACTGCAAAAATGTATGCCTACTTATGTATTAGCCTACAGGGAAAAACACATTCACAACAGGCAGCAAAGTTTATTTTCAGCCAAGTATGGTAATAAGGTAACTATTAGGATATATATGGTATGGATTACTTACTCGTATAACTTATTACTATCTGTGGTAGCTCTAGTCTCCACCTACACAAATTGTTTTTGTGCTGTCCATTGCTCATGCACCTTCACATGGTAGGCACATTAACTGTAGGTCAAACTCTCCAAACAAACAAGCACACCATTGATTTAGTTGCCATATAAATCACATACAAATATCTAACTATTACTCCCCTCTGAACATGAATATAAAACAAGAAGGTGATCTATTAACTGTGTAAACCTTATATTCATCATTGATATTTGAATACTTGAAATCTGTATGAACTGAGTAATTAGTATCAAATGAAATAAGATGGAACAGCTCCATGCATTCATTGAATAAACAACTATTTGCTCATTACCAGTATGGTAATCATTGTTTTAAATTGTACAGCTTTTTGCACATCTTTGTCAGGGAATTCCAACAATTCTGGACCTGAATGTACCAGTTCATTGTAATCATCTCTCTCTCCTTATGTCTAGTCAAGCCAGGTTGTGGAGGAGAGAGACAGGGATGAACAGGCTGTAGACTACTTTGCCCGTCCTGAACCTGCTATGATGCAGGTGTTTTTACATCACCACCCAAAACAAGATTCAGCCAAGAGTGAGTGAGTACACTGGTCCACTTGCATTGGTCCACTTGTCCATGGCACTTACTACCCAGCTTTGTAGTGGTTTGGGGGAATAGTACAGTAAGTACGCATATTTAAGGGGACCGCAAGGATGGTGTACTGGTGGGTGGTGTCCGACCGATTATGGTGGGCCGGTCTGAGCCGGTCTGGGCCAAAAATGCCAGGGCCGATTTTTGGTCCCAGTCCAGCCCTGCTTGTGAACAACACGAGTGTTGGGGACTAAATATCCCTGCTTGTGATGGAGGAAGGTTAAGTTAAAAGGGAACACTGCTTAATTTAAGAAATTATTTTTTATTTATTTAATCCTTTAATTTCAAACCTTTATGTTAACTCGAAAGGCAACTGAGGTTTCCCTCATTTACAGTCACGTCGAGTGTACATACAGAAATTAGCAACAACAACAAAAAGGCAAAAGCATATAAAATCACAACAAAGAGACTACAAGATGAGGCAAAAAGCAAGGATAACAAATCAATTAAAACATGTAGCTACAACTTGATTGACAAAGGTTGGAGATGAAGGTTTTAAACTCTGCAACAGAGGGGAGAATATCGAGCTTTAAGGATTGTCTGAGTTCATTCCATGAGCTAGAGGGGCATCATATAGGAAAATGCAGATTTACCCTGTTCAGAGCAAACTCAGGGGACCAACCAGCCAGTCACTAGAACGGGTTCTATAGGTTAATAATAATAATAACTTTATTTGTATAGCACCTTTCATACAGGGGATTGCAGTTCAAAGTGCTTTACATCAGTAAGAAATAAGACATCAGCAAGTAAGTAAGTAAGTAAGTAAGTAAGTAAGTAAGTAAGTAAGTAAGTAAGTAAGTAAGTAAGTAAGTAAGTAAGTAAGTAAGTAAGTAAGTAAGTAAGTAAGTAAGTAAGTAAGTATTTATAAAGCACCTTTCATACATGTCATGTAGCTCAAAGTGCTGTACACAAACATAGGCATATATAACGATAAAAGCAATAAAGTCACAGTGATCAGTTAAGATCAATGTTTAAAAAAAATAATAATAATAATAATAATAATAATAATAATAACGTAAAAATGAAAATAACGTAAAAATGAAAACATGAAAACAGTCATTTGCTTACCAGTTTGGGAGAACAGGTCCGCACAAACATGTCCGCTCAGTAGCAACCGGAAGTAGGAAATGCACTAAACCAATGCACTTGTACGGTAGGTAGCAATGTTAGCTCTTATAACGCTAGTGTAGTTACGTTTTTATTAGTGGTCAGAGTTGGGTCCACAGGACTTATCCAAGCCCCATGGATCCATCAGTGGCCGTGTATTGTGTGCGTATGTACCCGTTCCCTCATGTGGTCAGTGGCCAGAGTTGGGTCCACAGGACTTATCCAAGCCCCATGGATCCATCAGTGGCCGCGTATTGTGTGCGTATGTACCCGTTCCCTCATCTAAAGAGTTGGGTCCATAAGACTTATCCAAGCCTTACGGATCCATCAGTGGTCGTGTATTGTGCGTATGTACCCGTTCCTTCATCTAAAAAGTTGGGTCCACAAGGCTTATCCTAGCCTCATGGATCCATCTGGTTTTTCCAAGCCATAACTATTTGTAAGCTAGACTGTATAGGTACGTTTTTAATTTTCCTTTAAAAATGTGTATAGAGCTGGCGTTTCTGATGTGTGTTGGTAGTGTGTTCCATAGTTTTGGGGCATAGTTGGCAAATGCCATACTTCCTATCCTCTTTTGGTTTCTGGGCGTGTCTAGTAAACCTGTAGTGGATGACCGTAGCATTCTTGAGGGCAGATAACTAACTAGGGAATTTGCTATGTATTTTGGGCCTTGCTCATTAAGAGCTTTAATATGTTCGGAAAAGGACCTTAAAATCAATTCTATGAGTTATTGGAAGCCAGTGCAGAGTGGCTAGGACTGGAGTGATATGTTCTCTTCTCCTTGTATGAGTTAGTAATCGAGCTGCAGAGTTTTGGATAAGCTGAAGCTTCCCAATGGTTGCTTTGGGAAGACCAGTGAACAGTGCATTACAATAGTCAAGCCAACTTGATACAAAAGCATGAATAAGTGTCTCTGCATCCTTTTTATTTACGAAAGGTCTTACTTTCGCTATGTTTCTTAGGTGGAAGAATGATGTTTTCATGGCCTTATTTATATGAGACTTAAAGGTCAGGTCTGAGTCCAAGATGACACCTAGGCTTGTAACCTCAGTCTTTACATAGGATGACAGACTCCCCAGGTTTTCACACAGCACTTCCCTTTTCGCTTTTGGGCCGATCAATAGGATTTCGGTCTTGCTTTCGTTTAATTTTAGGAAGTTATTGTTCATCCACTTGTTTATTGCTAACAGACAATTTGTAATGGACTGTATGGCTGTAGTGTTATTTGGTTCTGCGGAGATATATAGTTGTGTATCATCAGCATAACTATGGAAGCATACATTGTGGTCTCGAATGATGTCCCCGAGGGGCAGCATATATAGTGAGAAGAGTAATGGACCAAGGCAGCTTCCTTGTGCAACTCCAAAGCTGCTGTCATGTTCCTCGGATACATTGTCTCCAAGCTTAACATAGAACCTTCTCCCCTTAATGTATGTTATGAGCCAATTTAGTACATGATCGGAAAAGCCAACCAGTCTTTCAAGACGACTGATCAAGATATTATGGTCAATCGTATCGAACGCTGCACTAAGGTCCAATAGGACAAGAATTGAGACTTTGCCAGCATCGGAGTTTAGCCTGAGGTCGCTAACTATTTTAGTAAGGGCAGTTTCAGTGCTGTGATTTGTTCTGAAACCTGATTATAATTCCTCCATGATGTTATTATCTTTGAGAAAGGAGTTTATTTGTACTGAGACTATCTTTTCTAATATCTTGCTGATAAATGGAAGGTTCAATATTGGCCTATAGCTTTTTAGTTCGTTTACATCTAAGTTTGTTTTCTTTAGTAGTGGTTTTACTACAGCCGTTTTAAATGCATCTGGAAAAGTGCCTGTTTGAAGCGACATATTTATGATTTCAAGGACATGATTTGAGACACTATCGAACACCCGCTTGAGAAATGCTGTTGGTATAGGATCGAGGCAGGAGGTGGCGGAATTACACTCAGAGACAATCTTACAGAGGTCAGGTAATGTAATACATGTGAATTCCCCCATAGTTATCTCAGGTGGGTTTTCACTCACAGCCAGATCTATATCAGAGGTAATGCTTGCTCTAATCAATGATATTTTTTCATTAAAGAAAACGTTAGGTTATAGCTATAACCAAGTTCTGTTAATTAGGGGTGACGCTTGGCATCACACTGCACTCCCTCGCGTACGTGCACGCGCACTGAATAAATTCCACAAATGTACCTTTAATACCAGTATTAGTCTGACCACACCCCTCATCAGCTTACCTTCATAAGCAGGTGTGTGGTCACCTGCTCTCCTCCTTCCCAAGCTTTCACCACAAGGTGAGGTCAAGGGCTGCAGCGGCCGTCTGATGCCAAGCGTCACCCCTAATTAACAGAACTTGGTTATAGCTATAACCTAACGTTCTGTTCCATTAGGGGCTCTGCTTGGCATCACACTGCACAAAGGGAGGCCAAGCGGAGCCGCTGGCTGACAAATACACCCCGCTGAAGGCCCCCCACAACCAACAGAACAGGGAGGGCCGAGCCCCCCCGACCCCCCCTAATGGAGGGCACCCTCCTTATTAGAGGTCTACCGAGAGGGCGACGGACCCGACCGCGCGAAGAGGCACTCAAGCAACTCAACGCACAGGGTGAGCAGACCGTGGCTTGACCCCACGACTACACCCACGCACAACCCGCATGCCACCCGGGAACGAACGTAGGAAACAACCTCGTTACTGCCCCCAGAATCACGGGATCAAGGGCAAACCCAACCCCGTGGCAAGGCCGTAGCAGCGGAGCGCGAAGGAAGACCCAGACCCACCAAAAGGACTGGACTCCCTGGAATGGGGGCCCGGAGAAGTCCATGATGCCAGCATCAAGACCCCACCAGGTGGGCACTTAGTGACCCCGCCCCCCACATCGCCAGCGTATTCGGACAAAGGCCCCTCAGCCGAGCGGGCCCTGTCCTCCCCAACAGTACACCGCCTGGAACACAGGCCCTGCAACAGGCAGACAGCATGGTCGTAACACACAAGAGTTAACCAACGGAAGCAGGCAGTGCACCGGGAAAAAAGACCAGGCAACAGGCTGTCAACCCAAGCCTGGAGACTGCGGACGAGGCAGGCGCCAGAAGGACAGCTGAACACAGCCGCCCCGGCGGAAGGGGCGTATGCTGGCGTTGTCGCATAACCAAGCCTCCACAGAGAAGGCCGATACGATCGGCAGACGTCATGAACGTGCAGGGGCACCCTCAACCGGAGAACCGGGAGTTGACACTGCAGCAACACACCAGAGAACCAACCACCTAGGCAGTACCCCATGTAATGGTTGGTCCCATAACCCCTCAGGAAAGAAACCCCAAAAACACACCTGCGGCACCGCCGCAGCCCGCGTTCTGGTTTCCAACAGGGCTATCCCGGGCCTACGGGTCAACGAAACATTACCCCGGACCGGGCCCGGTGATACGGGGAGCACAGGGTCCCCAGAGGAGGTTAAAACCACCCCAACAGGCCCCTCTGCGCCAAGCGCAAGAGAAGAGCGTAAAAAATGGAAGACCAGCCCCAGTACCCCGCACTCGGTATTCCCAGGAGGTCACCCAACCAAGTACCAACCAAGACCAACCTGCACAGCGGCCGAGATCCGACGAGATCGGGCGCGTACAGGTTGGCACGGCCGTAAGCCATTACGACAGTGCAGAATACAACGCACCCAACAAGGGTTCCATAACGCTCAACCCTGTGACACCCGGACCGACCTAGCATTTTTTCCCCCCGAAAAAAACCCAAGTCCCTCAGGGTACCAGAACAGCAGATCTGCATCCCCAGCGGACAACGGGTGCAACTGATCCGGACCAGCGCGACCAGAACCAGTCCCGTGCCCTAATCACGCCGACCTGCCAACCCCAGGAGAAGGGGCAGATATGCGTGTTGATCCCAACATAAAAAGAAGGCGCCACCCAGACGTGTCGGTACGAACCGCGCCCGGTGGCCCACCCCTAGGGCGTGAGACCCTTCCCCATATGTCCAGACCCATTCCGTCATCATCCCCTGACATGAACGGGAACCCATCGACAACCACACAGGGTGTCGGAAGAGGAAAAACCCCCATCCCAATTGCTTCATAAAAACGCTGTTTCAACCCCAAGCAATCAAGGCGCGCCAGTCAGCCAATGCCCCAAAAGCACATCCTGAGCTAGCACTATGTGTGCGTTTTTACATACCCACATCAACAATAGGCCGTTTAGACCACCATATTGAATCCCCAAGACGCCCAGGGGAACGACAAGAGGGGCGAGATGCAATCAACTCCATGAATGAATGAATGAAAAAGTTTACCCAACAGACTGCAGAAAGGGTACAACCCAGTACGGCAATACACACAATTGGTTAAGGGGAGGCAGACCTGAGAAAGACGTTAGTCTTGTTTCCATCAGGGACCCTCATTTCCAATCCATATAGACACATCCAACTCTTTATAAAAATAAAGAAAAAGCATCACCCGTATGACCCAACTGCACAGCTGGGAGTAAAAAACCTGTTTTCACATGATTTTAATCCAGTCACTCTTTTTAATCAGAGTGTAAGACCAGACCCTCCCAGAAACACCTTCCCACATGAGACCATAGTCATGAAAAAGATATGTCAACTATGAGTCACGTGACCAATCGACTCAAGTTGACACATAAATCGGGCGCAGCAGAACTGTGAGCCCTACGCCCTAACCTCGACATCTTTAAGACACCAGCTCATGGAAGGCGTCGCCATAGCAACACCGCTACAACGGGCGGGGAAACCTGCCGGCTCCTGTCATGTAATAGGAGTCGGTAGAATACCCCTCCCCCCCCCCCCCCCCCCCTGCCAAGCACTGGCTTGGCCCTGACTGGCTCAGCAGAAGAGATCAAAAATCCCCTAAACCAATCAAGTGGGAAAGGAGGGGTTTATTCGACACCCCCTCCCGAAAAAACACCCTTTATCCCTACACACAGAAAAACAACCGTAGCCATCTTGAAAAACCTCCGGTAGAAAGCAATGCATAGCAAGCTAATACAATGTCCGCTACCCACAAAATGTGTAAAGGTTTTACAACAAAACACAAGTCGCCTGTGCGTGAATCCTACACCCGTTGACTATGTCGTACATAGGAAAAAAACGCTGATCGAGAGTAAACGGCTAGGCCGTGAAATGTGTGTGTACGAGTATTACTGCAACTAAACAACACAGCATTGTGAAACACATATACTTAGTTCAAGCAATGGAATAACACCAGTTTCTACCTGCATGTGGAGCATCAAGCTAAATAGAACCTATTACCGAGTGTACGTTGCAGACCCTGCTTAACCTTGTAACACAACACGACTCATCCCACAACGTAAAAGGGCAGATTCATATATACACAACCCCACCATATGAATTGTTTGAAGAAACACACAGTTTGTTTGGCCAAAACACAGTCCCCCTCCATCGGGGAACTTTTTTATTTAACTAATAAAGCGTGTCAAGGCACAAAATCATAGAGGGACCGGGGAGGGTGTAGAGGAGAGGGGACACAGAGGGGAAAAAGTCACTTTTAACGGCGTCTGCCACCTCGCGCCGCTCGAGTCTTGCCACCCCGAGGAGCCCCGGAGGGACGGTAGGTTACAGTCTGCTGGACACGACGTTCCCTACCGTCTCCTCCGGTCGTGGATGGGCCGGCGGTGGCAGAAGCGCCGTGTCGTCCCCTGGCCCTCTTGGCAGGGCCAGCAGCGGCGGCGGAGGCAGTGGTAGCGGCGACGGAGACAGCTCGACGTCGCGGAAGCCTTCTGACTCCACCGGCAAGGACGGGAGGCGGAAAATGGGGTTGGAGAATGGACCTCTCCTCTGCCATCTCTCTGCATGTTGAGGACATCAACCGCAGGGCCTTCCCGAATAGGCCAGTGTCGGAGAGGGCGGCCGTCAGAAGAGGAGCTCTCTTCTTCTCTGGCACATGGGCCTGCTCCAGCCAAAGGTGACGCTGGCCCAGGGTGGCCAGGGCGCGCACTTTCCCCATGGCTATGGCCAGCACCTGGGAAAGGTGCAGGACAGCTCCCGCAGCCTGGGTGATCTGATCGCATTTCACCTCGTTCAGATCCGTGCCGCCCGTCATTATCCCCGATACAAATCTAGCCAGGTGGGCGATGTTAGACGCCGCAGCTAGCGATTGTGTACCAGCGATGAATGACTGGTCACCCCAATAAGCCAATCGCCTAGCCGATTTCCCCTGGAGGACCGGCTTGCATAGTGGTTCCCACACCATATCCGGACATAGGAGCGCGGCCATCGGACTGTCAAGCCGAGGCACGCCCTCCCCCATACCTTTGACCAACCCCGACACCCGCGTAACTGGTACGTAGGCAGGAGTTAGTCCCATGATGTTGGACACCGCCTGACCCCGACGAACATAGGCCCCCATCGATGGGAAAAATGGGTAGACAACGTCCACCCCTCTCACTGGGGGACGCTGCCAGGGATGGCCTATGAGGTCATCAGGGACAGGTGCAGGCAATGGCAGCGGCAGCGGCACGCCGTTTGCGGCGGCGGCTACCGCCATGAGCTCGGGAAACAAGGCCCGCAGTTCCCCCTGCGAACCTTCCTCCACCGACCCCGCATCCCTCACATACAGCAGGCTGCGACTGGTCAAGGAGCCACAGTCTGATGTGGCCGACAGTAGGGCATCCTGCTGATGAGGCCAAGGTGGGTCCTCGAAATCCTCGAACAGGGCGCCCCATGGAGCCATTTCCCCCCCCTCCGGGGTCTCCTGAGGAGGGATACTCTCCTCCACGGGGCCCTCATACAAAAACCCGTCCGCCTCGTCCATGAAGTCCTCAGTCTCCATTGGAAATCCAGAGCCGGACGCATCTTCGCTGGTCTCCAGCAGTTCCCCAAACCCAGGCCATCTTGCGACGTGAGCGGGCAGACGCGAAAAGTTTGCGTCGCAAATCCTCTGGCTCCAAGACAACCCCCCGTTCACCAACGGGCGATTCCCCAGAACCAGAGGAACCAGAGTCGAGATCAGGCCATCGCCGGAGCGACGGCACCGAACCCTCGGCTCTTCGGTGAGGCAAACTATCCACCGGCAGTCTCCCGGGCTGGGTCGGCAACCACGAGAGTGGCAACAGCCCAGCACCGAAGCGCACGACGGAGGCGGGAATGGAGAACCGCTGGTGAAGAGTAGGTCTAATTAAGGGGATTAATAAAGGAATATCTTATCTTATCTTATCTTAGCGGGTCTACTCTCCGCGGAATACATTATGACCCAACTCTTTCTTGTACAACAGATGTGAGAGAAGAAAAAATTAAGCACAATGTAAACCCGTCACAACTCTTTTCAACTAACAACACGTCAAGTGGGGTACTACCGAGGCACTTCCTTGTGGTGAAAGCGAGAAGGAGGAGAGCAGGTGACCACACACCTGCTTATGAAGGTAAGCTGATGAGGGGTGTGGTCAGACTAATACTGGTATTAAAGGTACATTTATGGAATTTATTCAGTGCGCGTGCACGTACGCGAGGGAGTGCAGTGTGATGCCAAGCAGAGCCTCTAATGGAACAGAACTGCGAACTCTTCACATTTTGTGGCTGATTGCTGCGGTATATGGGGGGGTGGTATGTTAATCAGCCGGTCGATGGTGGAAAAAAGTACCCTGGAGTTACCCATATTTTCTGAGATCATTTTGGAAAAATATTCCTTTCTCGCAAGTTGTATTGCCTTATTGTATGCGCCCATGGCGTCTTTGTATAAATTAAAGTGAGCTGTGAGTTTGAATTTCCTCCATTTTCGCTCGGCTATCCTACATTTTCTCTTGTTATCTTTAACATTGGTTTTATTTAACCATGGAGAGATTCTATCAGTTTTTACCTTTTTAACCTTCAGAGGGGCAACAGTATCTAACACTGTTGACAAGGTGCTGTGGAAGTTTTGCACTTTCTGATTTAAGGAGGATTCACTGCATTGGTCATATGATTTCATCATACTAGAGAATTTTGCTTCAGCTCTAGCGTCCAGAAGCCTTCTGTGAACTAGGAATTCGCTTCTGGTCTTATGTAATATTAGGCTTGTACCATAGAACACACAATAATGGTCAGAAATTGGAATTTGTTTTACTGATACATTCTCAATGTTTAGCCCTGTTGTTATTAGTAGGTCCAGAGTGTTGCCATGTTGGTGGGTGGCCTCGTGAACATGTTGCATCAGTCCAAAACTGTCCAGTAGGTTCAGAAACTCACAACCCCTGGGGTCATCCTTTTTGTTGATATGAATGTTTAGATCTCCATTTAGAATGATTCTATCATACCTGGTAATGCAGATCGATATGAGTTCTGAAAATTCCTGTATGAAGAGTGGCAAGTACCTTGGTGGTCGATACAATACAGCAAGAGCAAAGCATAAAGTGGGATAAAAGAATGCAGATATATTAATCAAATCATATCAGAACCTCACGTTCCAATAGGCTTCTGTAATCTGTTACAAAACATGATAACGGTTATAGTATGCACCCAGCGGATAGTGGGGCGTAAAGATAAAAGTTAAAATAAGTAAAATAGTAGCAAGGGTAAAATTAGCAGACATAAAATCACAGTTTCTTTACAGTGCAATAAAATAGTTCTGGATTACTGTTACTGTACAGGTCAAAGTTGTCTTTACCTTCTGTTTGGTATTCAGTTTAAAACCTGACAGTCTTCCCCCCTGCCTGACACAGGTAGCTTACCAATAATGATGTAGTATAAGAAGGTAGCTTACCAGACTGTGTTCTCATAGTGATTCCTTCATGTTAACACGACAGGCCTCCTTGGAATTAATTACTTAATCATAATTAAAATAAATATGACAATATTTGTACGATAAGAAATTACGCATTTGATGTCGGAAAAATTTATAATATGGATTCATCTGATCACAGGGCAGCTGCTTAACCATATCTGAACCAGCTATTTTGGACAAATGTATAATTACTTTAATTACTCAGATACAATTATGCAATTATTGTGAAATGATTGAAAATAATAATTATTTAATGCCTTCTGTGGAATTTGTATTTCTTATTTGTTACACATCTGTTTTAATGATTAATTATATACATTTGAAAGAATGCAGGTCAACATGCAATGTATCCCATTGATTGGTATACAATGTGACAGACCTTTGTTTGATTGATTGATTGAAAACTTTATTAACAGATTGCAGAATGGGTACAGTACAGTACAGCTCAATTACATACAATTGTTAAGGGGATGCAGACCAGAGAAAGACTTTCGTCTTGTTTACATCAGGGTCCCCCATTTTCAATTCATCATAACATATATGTCATGGTCCCAGCCAGGGATCATGCCCGAACAATATGAACAGTGGTTTTCTGCCGCCCTCTGGTGGCCAAACGCAGCAACTCCAGATACTGGACTCTGTGGCATTTGAGTCTAGGTTTGCTGGATTCCTTTAATGCTTTGTTGTGTTCTCTGTTCATGTTGTGTGGTGCGTTTTAGCTTGTGTTTTTAAAAGGTTTATCTTTTCATATGTTTCCTTTAAAGGTTCATCTCTTTTGCATATGTTTTTATAAGTGTTAATACTTTACTTGTGTTTCCTTTAAAAACTCTTTAAATGCCATGCCTGGTTTTCCATTTTACCGCTTGAATGCCACCATCCGCGCCAATGTTAACGTTAATATCGCCTAATCTATGTTTTAAATTATGGCTATGTGTCTAATCTGCCCATCGCATTATCAAAGACTATGTTCCAGACAGTGCTGTGAAGGCAGATTGTTTTTTTATCGCGTCGTTTCCGTTTCAGAGCAGTTAGAAAAGCCCCCGTTTTGATATAAAAAACAACTCATTCTGGAGCATTCTATGAAAATCGTCTTTTAGTGGAATATTCCACAACGTTGATATTCGTCGGCCTTTTTATGAATCGTTTTCAAATAAACGCTAGATGATCAATATTATACGTGCACGCACGCACATTACGGCCGCGCGCGGACAATCGCCTTGTTGATTTCCTCTCGGACTTTTACAGTGAAAACGAAAGAAGAGATTTCACAAAACAGCTTATAACTTCATCAAAATTACTCTGATTATCCTACCACTGATAACATAGAGTCCTTACCTGACATCAGATGGTATCCAACTGGTATATTCCAATTCCTGATCACCATTCGAAAAAATCGATACATGTATGGATCCAACGCGACACAGTGGTTCTCCATGATCCGCGGAGATCTGAGGCTCCAGAATGAACTCTAGTAACCCCGGCTGGATCAGTGAACTGGAAAATGTGGAGTACCGGATTTTTTTCCCCATTCATTTTCATTGAGTCCATTCCAAAATCACTTATGTCATCTGGGAGACGACAGGGGGCGCTTTTTTCCACAGTGATCACCGGCGCAGCTCGGCAATACTCGGGTAGGCTCGGGTGATGCAATAATTTTTCAGATCGCAAAAAAAAAAAAAAAAAATAAAAAATCCGAGAAATCTCGTGAGTGGCTAGCAACTACCTATAAAAAAACACGAGAAATCTCGTGAGTGGCACTGAAAGAGTTAAGGCTCATTCCCTTTACACATGTTTTTAATAGTGTTAACATCTTTACATATGTATGTTCCTTAAGGGTTGGTTGTTTTACATATGTTTCCTTTTAGATATTCCTTTACACATGCTTTTAACAATGTTGTGAGTTTGTTTTACTATCTGTGTTCCTCAGCCTAGGCCATGCCTGGCCTTACACCAGCTGGCACTTGTTAGTAATTACGGGTAGTATATAGAGCTGCCTGTTCCTCTCATTCATTGTCGCACCATTGCCTTGTTTTGTATTGTGGTTGGTTTCGGTCGTACTCACCTTTGTCACCAGTATTCCCTGTGAGTTCTTTCCTTATCTTTCCAGCTCTGCTGATGTATTGTTTATTTTCGGGTTTTGCAGTTCGCTTTTATTTTGTAACAGTTTTAACGTGTATCCTGTTTTGCAACTGTTCAGTAAAAGCCTGTTCACTTCAGTACGTTGTCTCAGTCTCTTCTCTCTCTGCTCGGGTTACCTGCATTTGGGATCTCCTCTCCTAACCCACACCGAAGCCATCACAATATATGACACACACGACATACAGATAGACAGTACTGCTACATCTATACGTTTATGACATACCAGATTTGCAAATACAGTACTGTTTGTGATACAAAAAGAGTCCAGAAAAGAGAGTATATACATTTGACGTAGAAACTGCCACTCTTTGAACTGCTGCGGTCAGGCAAGCGATACCGGAGTCTCATGGCAAGCACAGAAGGACTCAGAAGAAGCTTCTATCCCCAGGCCATCAGGATGCTCAACGAACAATACCGCTATGTAACAACCATCAAATGCACTCACAGCACACACATCCACACGCACACACTCACTTTAAACAAACAACTCACTGCAGCACCCACTTTACACACTTTAGAATACCTAAACACACTTTATGTTTATTGATAAAGAATTTGCACTACAACCCATACCTCATTACACCTTACTGTAAATTGTACCTCATCCCAGTTCTGCTTTGCACTATATAGTATATTGTATATTAGTATATTGTATGGTAACTCAGTTACTTCTACTCTGCATTGAACATTGTACATATGTACATACTGAACACTTGTGTCCACGTACGTGACTTCTATTTTTACTTGCTATACTTATTTTATTTTATACTTATCTATTTTTGTCTAGCACAGTCTCTGGAGCGTAATAGAAATAAGCATTTTGTATAAAAGTATTCTGTACTTCTGTATGACAACTAATAAAGAAACCTGAAACTTGAACTGTTGGAGGGGGACTGTACATTGGAGGTGGTTGGGTGGGGGGGGGGTTGGGTATAAGGGGGGGGTGGGGGACACTGTACAAGCAAAACTGTACATTGGAATATTGACAAAACCATACTTGGTCATTTACTATCATGGTCGGGGCTCGGGCCTTTCTCTGCCCTCATCCTGCCGCGCCCATATATGGGCAGCTTCCGGCCACAGCATTCCCACGCGCGTGGAGCTTATTCCCAGCGGAATAGTGCGTCGCATGCTTCCGCGTTTTCTCTGATTGGCCATGACGCCCATGTGACCACGGCAGCGCGAGAGAGCTGCAGCGCGGAAATAGGCTGTCTATTGCCTCGCGCTGCAGCGCGGAAATAGGCTGTCTATTGCCATTCTCTAAGACAAACTCTAACCTTAACCAGCTCCTTAACAGCGCCTAAACTTAACCCTTCTAACCTTAACCAACTCCGAAACAATGCCTAACCTTAACCTTAACCTTAACCATGCCTAACCTTAACCTTAACCATAACCAACTCCGAAAGAATATTGCCATTCTCTAAGACAAACTCTAACCTTAACCAGCTCCTTAACAGCGCCTAAACTTAACCCTTCTAACCTTAACCAACTCCAAAACAATGCCTAACCTTAACCTTAACCTTAAGTCAACATGCCTAAACTTAACCGGCGAAAGAATGCACGCTAAAAAAATAAAAAAAATTAAAATTGAAGGGATTCGAACTTGTCACCAACGGACCGCAGGACCGCAGCTCTGCCAGTTGAGCTAAGCGTAGAATGAAAATCATCTGGGATTACGGCTACATAATGCCGCAAGCTCTGCCGCAAGCTCTGCCGCTCCGCTCTGCGGCTGCCGCGCTGCCGCAGGGCGTGTTGCAGCCAATCAGGGAAAACGCGGAAGCACTCGGCAGCACTCTTCCTCTGGGAATAAGCAATAAGCTTCCCGCGTTGCCAGACGAGCATCAATCAGCACGGCTGTGAGGAATTCCCTCATCAGGCAGCCCCTATATCACCTGACGGATCCTGTCGTCCCTCGTCGCAGTGTTAAACTGCCTGCCTAGGTACGACCCCTCAGTCCGAAGACCTGCTAGACACTCTCGTATTATTATTCCCTGTTCTAACCTTCCCTCTCTTGTGCCCAAGGACCTCCATTCCAGCAAGCCCGTCTGGACCCCTGGAGCTTGACTACGGAGTTCCTGCTCTCACCCCCGACACAACCGGTGTCTACATTCTCCCATACTGCACAAGGAGTGCACCTGACAGAAAGAACATTCTCCCGTACTGCACAAGGAGTGCAGCTGTACTAACCCCAAGAACATTCATACCAGTCTGTTGTACATTTCTGAATGTAATTTCTGTCTGCTTGGGGAGAACAATTAAAGCACCCTAAACCGCTCCATTCTCTCTCCTCCTGTGTTTGCTATTGGGCTCCGCAAGAACCCCCACCTCACAGAACACTGCGACCATGATGTCGGACCCAGCATCACAGGACATCAGGGAATGGAGCAACAAGATCCAGGCCGCCGTAAATGGACACGCCATTCTGGTAAACCAACACTCACGGACACTGGACAGACAATATGAGCGTTTTGATGCATACGTCACTGCCCAGCTAGACGCCTCACCTGTTGTAATCCCACCTGTTGTATCCTCGCACAGGGAGCCCCATGTTCCCGCACCAGATCGTTATGGCGGAGACGTCACTAAGTGTCGTGCCTTTCTTTTCCAATGTTCATTAGTATTCGGGCAACAGCCACAAACCTTCCAGAGCGAAAAATCCAAAGTCTCCTACCTGTCTGGTTTGCTCACAGGTCCCGCGCTAGAATGGGCAACCGCCCTCCACTTCAGTAGTTCCCCCCTCTGCGATTCGTACTCTGATTATGTCAGCGACATGCGAAAAGTTTTCGACCATCCCCCCGGAGGCTCGGATAGTACTGCCGCCTTGTTTACTATCCGCCAAGGTCATCGCAGCGTGAGCGAGTACGCAATCGAATTCCGTATCCTGGCAGCTGGTTCCGAGTGGAACAACGCGCCGTTGTGAGGGGCTTTCCGCCAGGGCCTCAGCGACGTCCTAAAAGATGAATTGGCGTCTAAGGAGAAGCCAACTTCCCTTGACGAGTTGATTAACTTAGCCAGAGAATTGGACACACGCCTTCGCGAACGCCGCCGTGAGAAGGCTAGTGCCGTCAGTAGTGTGCCGCTGCAGAGCCGCAGACCCGGAGAGCGCGCCGTCAATAATGTGCCGCTGCAGAGCCGCAGAGCCGAAGACTCGGAGCCTATGGAACTCGACCGATCTCGCCTCCCTCTCTGCGAACGCCGTCACAGACTCAGGACAGGGGCATGTTTGTACTGCGGGCAACTCTGCCACTCCATCGCTTCATGCTCGGTTCGCCCAAACGACGAGGCTCGACAGTGACGCTGGGCGCATGTACGAGCCTTAATTATGCTCCCAGCTCCGGCCCAAACATGCCACACTTTATCACAATGGTCAATCGCTCCCTCTGTCCGCGCTGGTCGACTCAGGCGCAGACGAAAACCTCATTGACGCTGTGGTAGTGTCCCACTTCCACATTGCCACCGACGCCTTGCCAATTCCCCACGATGCTCAAGGTCTAAACGGAAGGTTGCTCTTGCGAATAACCCGCTACACCATGCCTTTCCGCCTTCAACTCTCAGGGAATCATAGCGAGGACATCCGTTTCCACGTCACTAATTCCCCCCATAATCCCATCGTTCTAGGCATGCCTTGGCTAAAGCTACACAACCCTGTAATAAACTGGCCAACTGGCTCAGTCGCAAGCTGGAGTGCTCACTGCCACGCCTCTTGTCTACGGTCGTCTCGGTCGCCACTGGGAGTCGCTGGTTCTCCCGTTCCCAACGAACCTATTGACCTTTGGACTGTTCCTCCAATTTATCACGATTTAGAGGCTGTTTTTAGTAAACAACAGGCTCTCTCCCTGCCACCTCATCGCCAGTACGACTGTGCTATTGATCTGCTCCCGGGAGCTATGCTCCCCGCTAGTCGCCTGTTTAACCTCTCACGCCCAGAGAGGGAGTCTATGGAGAAATACGTCCACGAGTCCCTGGCCTCAGGCATTATTACCCCCTCCTCCTCTCCTGTCGGCGCGGGGTTCTTTTTTGTGTCCAAGAAGGATGGCTCCCTTCGCCCCTGTATTGACTACCGGGGTCTCAACAACATCACGGTCAAGAACAAGTACCCCCTGCCATTGATTAACTCTGCTTTAAAAATCACCTTGTTCGTGTCCGGGAGGGAGACGAGTGGAAGACGGCCTTTAAGACCCCGCTTGGTCACTTCGAGTACAAGGTAATGCCTTTTGGGTTGACCAACGCCCCTGCTGTCTTCCAGGCCCTTGTCAATGACGTTCTCCGTGATGTCCTTAACCGCTCTGTCTTTGTTTATCTGGACGACATTCTGATTTTTTCCCGATCTATGGAGGAGCACGTCCAGCATGTCCGCCGGGTCCTCCAACGCCTACTGGAGAACAAGCTGTTCGTCAAGGCGGAGAAGTGTGAGTTCCACGTCTCCTCCATCGGGTTCCTCGGCTACATCATCGAGGGCGGCAAGATCCGGACGGATCCCGAGAAGATCAAGGCGGTGACCGACTGGCCCCGTCCCACCAACGTCAAGCAGCTCCAATGCTTCCTGGGGTTTGCTAACTTCTACCGGCGTTTCATCAGGGACTACAGCCGGGTCGCTGCACCCCTCACCCAACTCACCTTGCCTTCCGTGCCCTTCGTCTGGTCTGACAGAGTGGACTCCACCTTCGCCGAGCTGTGCCGGCGCTTCACCACCGCGCCCATCCTTGTCCAGCCGGACGCGTCACGCCAGTTCGTGATGGAGGTTGACGCCTCGAGTACCGGAGTAGGGGCGGTCCTCTCCCAACGCTCCGCTCTCGACCAGAGACTGCATCCCTGCGCCTTCTTCTCTCGCCGCCTAACTCCAGCGGAGGTCAACTACGATATTGGGAACCTGGAGCTCCAGGCAGTCAAACTGGCCCTGGAGGAATGGAGGCACTGGCTGGAGGGCTCAGAGATCCCCTTCCTGGTCTGGACTGACCATAAGAACCTCGCCTACGTCCAGACTCCCGCCAGGCACGCTGGGCGCTGTTCTTCGCCAGGTTCAATTTCACCCTGACCTACAGGCCTGGCTCCAAGAATACCAAGCCAGACGCCCTCTCCCGGCAGTTTGTCCCCGAAGAGGGTCCCGCGCACCCTGACACTATCCTCCCCTCCTCCTGCTTGGTGGCCGCCGCCACCTGGGAGATCCAGTCCGTCGTCCGGGAGGCCCAGCGCGTCCAGCCTGATCCAGGTAACGGCCCACCTAACCGGCTTTTTGTCCCCGACCTTGTCCACTCCCAGGTGCTCCAGTGGGTCCACGCCTCCCGGTTCGCCTGTCATCCTGGGATCAACCGTACCCTGTCCCTGCTGAGGCGGCACTTCTGGTGGGTCTCCATGAGGGAAGACACCCGCGCCTTCGTCCTTGCATGCACCGTCTGTGCTCGTGGGAAGGCTTCCCACCAACCGCTCCCTGTTCCCGGTCGGCCCTGGTCGCACGTCACCCTGGACTTCGTCAACAGTCTGCCTCTCTCACACGGTAACACAGTCATTCTCACTATCGTTGACCGTTTCTCGAAGGCCGTGCATTTTGTCGCTCTCCCCAAACTCCCCTTTTGCTTCAGAAACCGCGGACCTGATGGTGTTCCACGTCTTCCGCCTCCACGGGATCCCGGTGGACATCGTCTCCGACAGGGGCCCGCAATTCATCTCCCAAGTCTGGAAGGCCTTCTGTCGGGCCCTGGGGGCCACGGTCAGTCTCTCCTCCGGATACCACCCGCAGACCAACGGCCAGTCGGAGCGGGCCAACCAGGACCTGGGGTCCGCCCTCCGCTGCGTGACGACCCGGGACCCCTCCGGCTGGAGTGTTTTCCTGCCATGGATTGAGTACGCCCACAACTCTCTGTCCTCCGCGGCCACAGGTCAGTCCCCCTTCGAGTCCTCTCTGGGCTACCAACCCCCGCTGTTCCCTGCACAGGAGGAGGAGATCGCTGTTCCATCGCTGCAGGACCACCTTCGCCGCTGCAGGAGGATACGGGAGGACATATTCTTAAATAATAGCGCTGCCCCAGGCGGGGCATGATACAGTCAACATATAGCAAAAGAGAGAGCGAGAGAGAGCTCCCGTTCTACAGTCAATATACAGTGTACAGAGAGAGAGAGAGAGAGACACATTGGAAAGAAATTGAAATGCTATTTGGCCCTAAACAGAGAGTACACAGTGGCAGAATACCTGAGCACTGTGACTGAAGATCCTTGAGCACAGCCTAGCCATCGAGAAAGGCCGCCATAGGCAGACTGTGTGTGTTAGAAAGAGAGAGAGAGAGAGAGAGAGAACATGTGTGTTTGTCATGTGTGTGTTAGAGAGAGACTAGAGCATGTATGAGAGATTCAAAAGGACAAAGATCAACACTTAAATCCAAGAGAGAGAGAGAGAGAGAGAGAGAGAGACACATTGGAAAGAAATTGAAATGCTATTTGGCCCTAAACAGAGAGTACACAGTGGCAGAATACCTGAGCACTGTGACTGAAGATCCTTGAGCACAGCCTAGCCATCGAGAAAGGCCGCCATAGGCAGACTGTGTGTGTTAGAAAGAGAGAGAGAGAGAGAGAGAACATGTGTGTTTGTCATGTGTGTGTGTGTTAGAGAGAGACTAGAGCATGTATGAGAGATCCAAAAGGACAAAGATCAACACTTAAATCCAACAAGAAGAGGGTCTATACCAGAGAAACCAAAGCAGCAAGGAGCCAATGGCCGACATCAGCTAAATAGGCTAGCCAGGTACTGTGACACCAGGCCACACACAGCTTTGGCCAACGGCCCAACGCTACCCAAGCTACACAAACGACCAAGACATTCACACACAGCACATGTCGTATCTCCAAATGTTGTGAAGTAGCATATGTTTTGCCTGGAAAAAAACATCGTTATTAACAAAACATTCGGGAGGGGAAGGAAGGAAGAGTGGGGTAATGTCATGACATTTTCATTAATCTTACCTGCACAAAAGGAACGCAGGGCGAAAGGCCGCAACACAGGTCTCCACGTTGACGAAAGGCCTCTCGCTGTCGGGACAAATAAGCTATGGCCAGAGCCTTGTCATGGTGCAGGCCCGACTACATCTTCTGTCAAAGATGATGTCGACATGTCGTAGTCAGAGTGCCAGAACCCCCTGCTATTCTCAAGGCTAACTGATAGCATCAAACGAACGTTCCCAGCTGACGCTAAACAGCTAACTGGCTAACAGTTAGCTCAATCAGGCACCTGGCTGTATGTAGCCGCATAGCTTGCTTCTGCGTTAGCTAATGGTTAGCACAAGCTAACAGCTAATTAGCTAACAGCTGATTGAGCTAACTGTTAGCCAGTTAGCTGTTTAGCTTCAGCTGGGAACGTTCGTTTGATGCTTGTGCTAACCATTAGCTAACGCAGAAGCAAGCTATGCGGCTACATACAGCCAGGTGCTCTCACCAGGCACACACCGTTAGCTAGTACTAGTAGTACTATATTAGCTAGTCGACCAGTTTGGCTCCAGAGAGAGAGAAAGAGAGATAGGTCCACGGCGGGAATATAATCATAGGTTGACTCACCATAACGCAGTATCAATGCGGCGCCAATGGTAAAGTTGGAAGGAGACTTTCTTGGCCCACGGTGTAATTTCTTCTGATCCATGCTGCTTTTGAAAAGACATCCACTCGCCTCGCTCCTCTGAATAGCGCTGAATTAGATCATCCCTGTACCTCGTGTGTCCGAGAAGAGCCCGGAAACACTATCCTAAAATCTGTAGAGCAGCAAAGCCGCAGAAACCGGAACACTGCAGTCTGCAGAGCCGCAGAGGCAGGAACAAGTCAGACACATTCTACAAAGTGTCTAATGTGAAATATATAAGCATATAAGCAAAACTAGATTTTAGGTCTGTGATGAAAAAGGGCCTCGCGGGAAGGGGGGCCTCGCAAAAAAAATTAAAAATTTTTTTTTTCTTTTTTTTTTAATTTTTTTTTAATTTTGCGAGGCCCCCCTTCCCGCGAGGCCCTGTGCGACCGCACTGCTCGCACACCCCCTGAGGCGGCCCTGCCTATAAGATTCTGTCCATTATCAACCCCTCGGTTGTCAAACTCCAGCTCCCCTCCATCATGCGCATTCACCCCTCGTTTCATGTTTCCCAGTTGAAGCCGGTGGTCTCCAGTCCCCTGTCTCCTCCAGCTCCGGAGCCTCCCCCTCCGCTGGTCATCGACGACCACCCGGCCTACATCGTCCGGCAGCTGCTGGACGTGCGTCGCCGTGGCCGCGGTTTCCAATACCTCGTGGACTGGGAGGGCTATGGCCCGGAGGAGCGCAGCTGGGTCTCCCGCGGGTTGATCCTGGATCCTGACCTCATCCGGGACTTCCATCGGGATAACCCTGACAAGGCTGGAGAGTCGCCAGGAGGCGCCCGTAGAGGGGGGGGTCCTGTCATGGTCGGGGCTCGGGCCTTCCTCTGCCCTAATCCTGCCGCGCCCATATATGGGCAGCTTCCGGCCACAGCATTCCCACGCTGCCAGACGAGCATCAATCAGCGCGGCTGTGAGGAATTCCCTCATCAGGCAGCCCCTATATCACCTGACGGATCCTGTCGTCCCTCGTCGCAGTGTTAAATTGCCTACCTAGGTACGACCCCTCAGTCCGAAGACCTGCTAGACACTCTCGTATTATTATTCCCTGTTCTAACCTTCCCTCTCTTGTGCCCAAGGACCTCCGTTCCAGCGAGCCCGTCTGGACCCCTGGAGCTTGACTACGGAGTTCCTGCTCTCACCCCCGACACAGCCGGTGTCTACATTCTCCCGTACTGCACAAGGAGTGCACCTGACAGAAAGAACATTCTCCCGTACTGCACAAGGAGTGCACCTGTACTAACCCCAAGAACATTCATACCAGTCTGTTGTACATTTCTGAATGTAATTTCTGTCTGCTTGGGGAGAACAATTAAAGCACCCTAAACCGCTCCATTCTCTCTCCTCCTGTGTTTGTTATTGGGCTCCGCAAGAACCCCCACCTCACATTTACTGTACATTGGAGGGGGTTGATATAGCTATAAACAGGGTGCGATCCACGGGGGGAGCTCGGTCCGCTATAGCTCCCCTAGATCAGACATCAGCTCCCCTGGGGGTCTCTAAAGCTCCCCTGGGGGTCTCTAAATTACTGAAAATAAATGCTACTTTTGCCATGCATTTCTAATTTTTCTGTATCATCACCGTGTATAATAATAAACGTATGCTATTTTGGATGTATGATTAATGATTTGCGCACTAATTCACACGTAATATGGCAACATGCATGCTATTCTTGCAATTACCATTCGGAGCGCGGCGGCGCTGCAGCCTGCACGCACGCACAGTACAAATCAAACTTGACCCACTTTGTAACCTGTGGCTGTGACTTGTTGACACAGTGATCGTTTTGACAGCCAGTAAATAAGGTCACTCAGGAATGCATAATGTCTAAACGAAAACAAGTAAGCCTAACCAATTTTGGTTTCACGAAGACAGTGAAGCTGACAGAGCAGTAGGAGGCGGGCCGCGGGATCATACAGGCGACGCCGTTACAATTACACCTGCTTGGTGCTGCTCCGGTGGGGACTATTATTAGTATTACAACGCCCGGTGACCGTGCCGTGGAAGCCCAGACCGTCCAGACGGCCGGACCTCAACAAGTGAGTTGTCTAGTATTATGTGTTCTGTAGTTACTGAAACTGATTGAATATGACAGGATTCAAGAGGTTTATTTGTCACATACACGTACGCAAAAAAAAATTATCTGGCTCACCCAAAGACCATGCTATGGTTCGCACACTGGCTATAAACCTGCATTCCTTCGAATATATCATTAATCAATTAAACTTATATTGAAATACACTATATAGCCTATACACCAACACTGAAATGACAGTGGATAAATAAATAAATAAGAACTAAAGCTAATCACATGGAAATAGCAAGTCTTGTGTGCGCCAGTATGGCCTACGTGTCTAATGAACAGTATAGGCTTAAAGGGGAACTATTTTACTATTTCTTTCACTATTTGGGCACTTTTACACAATTCCTGTGAGTCTATGGAACACCTCTGTAATATATATATTTTTTTTATTCAGTGTTTTGTATTTCTAATCAAGTCCTCAAAAACAGCATTTTTCTACCTCAAGATCTCGAGCTGTTTTGAGCCTGGGCTCCTAAACCACTGCGCAGCGTCGGCCCCGCCTGAACATTAACATGCAGCGGTGTCTTTCTGACATCACATATAGGCACATTTTCAAATGACTCAGTTCAGTGAGGGTGAATATTGTGAGAGGAGAATTGGAAGAATGCGCCAATATGAGAATTTTGAGACATAGATCATATTAATATAAGTTCACATAGCTAGGAAACAATGCTAAACACTCAAAAAGGCCATTTATAAGATAGTTCCCCTTTAATATATTCTAGTTACTTGTTTCATTAGGATTTAGTAGATACTATATATGCTCTGTCTCTGCCCTACGTACAGTATAAGTACAGACTGTACCTATACTGTACGTAGGGCAGAGCATATAGTATCTACTAAATCCTAATGCAACAAGTCATTAATGGAATAATAAGCCTATACTGCGTTCATTCATTACGCCGTAGGCTACAGTATACTGCGCACGCACGCGCGCGTGTGTGTGTGAGATAGTGTGTGTGTGTGTGTGTGTGTGTGTGTGTGTGTGTGGGTGCGCACGCGCGCGATGCGGCAGGTGTACCACGAGCTGTACTATATATGATGACAATACATTACCCGATTAGGGTCCTACTAATCACCCCAAAGTACCAGAAAATACCCCAAAATACCCCAAAGTATACCCCAAAATACCAGAAAATACCCCAAAATACCCCAAAGTATACCCCAAAATACCCCAAAATACCCCAAAATACCCCAAAGTACCAGAAAAGACCCCAAAAGACCCCAAAAGACCCCAAAGTATACCCCAAAATACCAGAAAATACCCCCAAATTACCCCAAAATACCCCAAAATACCCCAAAGTACCCTAAAATACCCCAAAGTATACCCCAAAGTACCATAAAACACCAGAAAATACCCCAAAATACCCCAAAATACCCTAAAATACCCCAAAGTATACCCCAAAGTACCAGAAAATACCAGAAAATACCCCAAAATACCCCAAAGTACCCCACAATACCCCAAAGTATACCCCAAAGTACCAGAAAATACCAGAAAATACCCCAAAATACCCCAAAGTACCCCAAAGTATACCCCAAAGTACCAGAAAATACCAGAAAATACCCCAAAATACCCCAAAATACCCTAAAATACCCCAAAGTATACCCCAAAGTACCAGAAAATACCAGAAAATACCAGAAAATACCCTAAAATACCCCAAAGTATATACCCCAAAGTACCAGAAAATACCAGAAAATACCCCCAAAATACCCCAAAGTACCCCAAATAGTGTGTAATAGTGTAATAGTGTAATAGTAGTAATAGTGTGTAATAGTGTAATAGTGTGATAGTGTGTAATAGTGTAATAGTGTGTAATAGTGTAATAGTGTGTAATTCTGTAATAGTGTTATAAGGGGGAAATAGTGTAATAGTGTGTAATAGTGTGTAATAGTGTAATAGTGTGTAATAATGTGTAAAAGTGTAATAGTGTGCTAGTGTAATAGTGTAATAGTGTGTAATAGTGTGTAATAGTGTAATAGTGTGTAATAGTGTAATAGTGTAATAGTGTGTAATAGTGTGTAATCGTGTGTAATAGTGTAATAGTGTGCTAGTGTGTAATAGTGTAATAGTGTAATAGTGTGTAATAGTGTGTATTACGTAACCATTGACTACAGGAAGGCTCGTTAACTTGTCAATGTTACACAATAAGGAGACGGCAGCCAAAGTATCTAAATAAAGAATATTTTAATTAATAGTTACCATGGTTTTCGTAACTGAAATGAACCTCAAATAATAGACAGACAAACACAGGGCTATACAGACAGGATCAGCACCAGACGGAAGGGATGACAGACTACTTATACACAAGGGGATGACGAGACAACACCCACCTGGGGTAATGGTAATTGGGTACACCTGGGGGGAAAACAATAGGGACTACACACCATGACAAAGGACTACATCTAGACATGACACATCACACTAGAAACGCCTGATCAGGGCACATGACACACATAACACCCCCCCCCTTAAATTTATGGCCATAACCCCAGAATAAAAATGGGGAAATGGACATAAACAATAAAAGAGAAAAAATACCACACAAAATAAATAACGAGAAAAATAGTGGCCACTTCTAAACACGTCTCAGACAAACTTCACAGACTACGATATTGCCGCTGCACTAGAACAATGTGACATCGATCGGCACTGCACTCTGCAATCTGTCAATAACGTTCTCAATCGATCAGGCAATCAGTCAGGACGAATGGGCAGCCCCAGCCCCACTCCTCACCAGCCCGACCCGCCCCTGGAAAACAGAACAAAATTAACAAAGAGAAACACAATAGGCCAAAGTGCACTCCTGCAGAGTATATTTAATACTTCAGAACAAAATCTCTGATGTTATTCTGAAGAATCTCCTCACTTTTAGTGTTCATTCTATTGTGTCCAATACGTCTTTAAGAGGAGCCGTGGAGACTCGAGACGGGCTGGAGCTGGGCTCCGCGATGCCATTAGCGAGCATACATTCCACTTCTTTTGCAACCGTGCACGTTTGTGTGGATTCACGCGATACGCGTGCTGTTTAATGGGCACTGCCTCCCCCACATCAATGTCATGGTACAAGACACTCGTGCGCGAAGGGATATCCGAGAAAAGTTCGCCGTGAGTCCTAACCAGGCCCATGATATCAGCTTGCTGTAGCTCTGACAGATGGCCCAGCCGACAGCCAAGAGTGACCACAGACTCCGTGTTTGTACGACGGCCCTCCACTACCACTTTAGACGGGATAATCACGTCATCCTCCAGCCCACCAACGCCATCTGAAAGAAAGAGACTGTCATTACTCATATCGACACTAGATGGGGCCAACACACAAGCCGACACCGGCGTAGCGGCCGCCACAGTACTGGCCACAAGCCCCCTTGTATGAAACGGCTTAATCATATTAATATGACCCAAAGATTTCAAAGATTCCAGTACCCCTTCCCTTGCGGCAAACAACATCAAATGAGCCCCCTCATCCCAATCCTCCTCTGTATCACGACAGAACGCCCGAAGCATAGTCTTTAACGTGGAGTGGAATCTTTCTAATGCCCCCTGTGACTCCGGGTGGTATGGACTAGAGAAGCTATGTGATATATCCAGCTGTTTCAAAACCTGCGAGAAGATACGAGACAAGAGATTCGTCCCTTGAGCGGATTGGACCACGCGAGGTAAACCGACCACAGAGAAGAACCTCACCAAAGCCTGTGACACCGTCTTGGCCGTTATCCGTTTCAACGGAATCGCTTCAGGGAAACGTGTGTTGGCACACATAATGGTCAAAAGAAAACTATTACCTGCCTTCGTTCTAGGGAGCGGTCCCACACAGTCAATAATAACCCTCTCAAAGGGTTCCCCCACTGCCGGGATAGGATAGAGCGGCGCCCGTGGAATGACGTCACTGGGTTTCCCCACTATTTGACACGTAGAACACCCCCTGCAGTGCTGCGCCACATCCCGTTTTAACCCTGGCCAAAAAAAATTACGTAGCACCCCGTCGAATGTCCTGTTGACCCCCAAATGCCCTGCGAGCCTATGATCGTGAGCCAAACAAAGGATATCATGACGGTACTTGAACGGAACCACAACCTGCGTCACCACATTCCAATCATTCCCCAATGACGCATCCGAATCAGGGGACCCTTTACGCAGCAACACCCCGTCTCCCAGGACATAACAGCTTTTAAGACCCTTACTCTCTCCTTCCCCCACAGCGGACGCAAACAAACCTGACAGGCTTGAATCCCTACCCTGTTCTGCGATAAGTTCCTCACGAGCGGAAAAAAACTCAGCCGTGCTACTGGCAACTCCCGAGGAAGTAGTGTTCAGCAACGAACCGGCTGAAACAGAAGAAACAGCGTCATCCGACTCAAGTTGGTCAACTGTAGGGGCAAGCTGAGACAATAACAACGAGCCAGGCTGCCCCTGGAGCGCCCCCTTCCTCCCAGGCTCGTCGCCGTCAGCCACTACTATGGTATCGAACAAGTCCACCTCGCCCTCTTCCTCGGCCCGAGCTCTAACAACCCTGGCTTGCGTCACCGCACATGAAGAGAACACTCTCGGATACGCCTCTGCCAGGGTGTCTACCGCCCCAGACTGTGCTGGCACACAAGTCACGTCTGCCTTCACGAGGACCCTACCCCCTGCCAAATCGTTCCCGAGGATTAGTGACACCCCCGCAACCGGGAAGCAACTTTCTACCCCAATGACGACCGGGCCCGACACCAACTCAGATGTCAGGTGGACAATATGAAGCGGGACCTTCATCACATGCATCCCAAAAGACCTAACTGTTACCCCAGCATCCACTTCTGAACTACTGTCGAAAGGCAACACATCCCCCCGAATAAATGACTGGGATGCAGCCGTGTCCCTTAATATGGTCACAGGAACCCTCACCCCATCACTAGCCAAGGATACAAAACCCCCGCTGATAAACGGTAGGTAAGCTTTAATATCCTCACCCTTTTTGTCATACTCAACCGATGTGCTTGTGGGTGCCATCACCAACGAAATCTGCCTACTGGTACGAGTAAGGGCAAAACAATTTTCTTTTATATGACCTCGTTTTCCACAGTTAAAGCAATCGCGTGTCTCAGACCTCGCGCCCCGCTCAATCGCCTCGCCCCCACTGCTACCACCCGTGCCCACCGTCTTGTCGCCGAAACCCCACCTCGGCTTACTCTCCATATTGCGTACAGGGTAACTTGGCGTAAAGAGTGTCTTGTGCGTCAGCACAAACTCGTCTGCCAGGCTCGCAGCCACCGAACACTCAGTCACCTTACGCTCGTTCATGTACATAGCAACATTTTCGGGCAGACAATACGACTTGAATTCCTCAAGGAGCACGAGCTCTCGCATCTTAACCAGGGTGTCCACCTTCTCCGACGCGCACCACCGGTCAAACAACAGCTCTTTCTCATAAGCAAACTCCACATACGTCTGCGAGCTGCCCTTCCTCAGAGCCCTAAACCGCTGCCTGTACGCCTCAGGCACCAGCTCATACGCCCTGAGAATCGCAGCTTTGACCGCCTCGTAGTCTTGGGTATTCGGGCACAGGGACGCATACACATGCTGGGCTTTTCCCGTAAGGACACTCTGGAGCAGCAAGGTCCAGTGTTCGGCCGGCCATCTCAGTGTCGTGGCCACAGTTTCAAACATGGAAAAATATTTATCCACATCTTTTTCCAGAAACTGTGGCACGAGACGGAGATATTTGGCCACATCAAACCTATCTTCGACGTGTGGGCGCACCTCTGCCCCAAGCCTCCTGAGTTCGAGTGTGTGTGCGCGATTGCGCTCCGCCTCAGCTTGGTCACGGTCCACACGCTCCAACTCGCGTGCATGCACCCGTTCCGACTCCGCGCGCACACGGTCCGCCTCCTCACGCTTGAACCTGAGCTCTTCAAACCTAAGTTCTAACTCCAACTTGCGCAGCCCCAGAGAGCCATCGGAGCCTTGATCTAACTCCTCATCGGTGTCGTCATGCACCACCTCTTGGGTGGTCAGAGCCTCTACCAATGTGCCCCGCTGCTGTGCTTTTCTACCCGGGGCCAGTTTAACCCCATAATGGTCCGCTATTCCCGCCAGCTCATCCTTCGTCCACACGCCTAACAACCCCACTGTCGGCCTGCGCACAAAGTCTGCCACTGTCACTGGCATTTCTGAACCGGGCAGAAACAGGGAAGGAGAAAACGAGGGATACCCACAAACACAACCACCATATAACAAAACAAACGAAAACAATCAACCCCTAACTAACCACAACAAACAAAAGAAAAACGGCTTCACCCTAGCGTCTGTATAGCCCTGGTCCCTACCTACTTCGGCCACCGCTCCACTACCAACCCTGGTACTGTATGTACGATATCTAAACAAGCGCTGGCACGACCGCCTAATGCCTCCACACCTAGAGGTATTCGCAAATCAACCACTGTCATGTGTCAAAAAAAAAACCAAACCCATCCCCAAACGCTCTCAACCCTCACTATAGTACCCCTATATAAGTAACTACTACACACACGCCGGCCTAGGAGGAGCCTGACAGGGTCCTTCTAATACTACCCCGACCGCATGTGGTGGGTCCCCAGGCGATGGAAGGTACCATATATAAAATGGTCCAACTGCCCTTGCTGGTTGAGAACGCTCCCTATTGGAGAAGTATTTGCCAAGGGGGTCTAAAACATGGGTCACACACACGACAATGCCAACCATACCTCACAGTGTGGATCCAGCCCAGCGGCCATCACCAATGCTTGCTCCTAGTCGTTTGGCCGAGCCCCCATATTACGTAACCATTGACTACAGGAAGGCTCGTTAACTTGTCAATGTTACACAATAAGGAGACGGCAGCCAAAGTATCTAAATAAAGAATATTTTAATTAATAGTTACCATGGTTTTCGTAACTGAAATGAACCTCAAATAATAGACAGACAAACACAGGGCTATACAGACAGGATCAGCACCAGACGGAAGGGATGACAGACTACTTATACACAAGGGAATGACGAGACAACACCCACCTGGGGTAATGGTAATTGGGTACACCTGGGGGGAAAACAATAGGGACTACACACCATGACAAAGGACTACATCTAGACATGACACATCACACTAGGAACGCCTGATCAGGGCACATGACACACATAACAGTGTGTAATAGTGTAATAGTGTGCTAGTGTAATAGTGTAATAGTGTGTAATAGTGTAATAGTATGTAATAGTGTAATAGTATGTAATAGTGTAATAGTGTGTAATAGTGTAATAGTGTAATAGTGTGTAATAGTGTGCTAGTGTAATAGTGTAATAGTGTGTAAGTGTGTAATAGTGTGTAATAGTGTGCTAGTGTGTAATAGTGTAATAGTGTAATAGTGTGTAATAGTGTAATAGTGTGCTAGTGTAATAGTGTAATAATGTGTAATAGTGTAATAGTGTAATAGTATGTAATAGTGTAATTCATATGCTTACTTCATATATCTACTCCATTCACATATATGCTTACCACTTGTATCTATTGCTATGTCCGCCCACTACAATCACATGAGCTGTCTAACGCCTGTCCCGTCTCCCTGTCCCCCTATGACTTGCTGTCCTGGAGTGCTGACCGGAGTGTCGGACGTCCCGTGATGAAGGCCGGGAGGTTGCGACCCCCTCTGCGTGCCCCCCTCTCTCCGGAGGTCTCGTAGTGGTGACCGGAGTGCCGGACGTCCCGCGATGATGTCGGGGAGTTCGCGACCCTCTCTGCACCGCCCCCTATCTCCCTGTCTCCGGCTGTCCCTGAGCAATGACCGGAGTGTTGAATGTCCCGTGACTAAGACGGGGAGGACGTGACCCTCTTTGCGCCGCCCCTGTGCCTCAAATAGATCCGCTATCAGCTCTATCTTTAATCTTTCAAAATGTTCAGTTGCTATCGCTATTTGCTTTATCTTTAATCTTTCAAAATGTCCAGTTGCTATTGCATGCACTCATCTGTGTTTCACTACACACATGAGTGCATGCTTACCAACTGTCCGTCTGCAACACTACTATCACCAACATCTAAGAAGGGAGATCCCCCCTTGAATGGCCCTTCTAAGGTTTCTCTCCTCCACACTGCCTGTGGAGCTTTTTTCCCTATTGTTAGGTTTTAGTGAGTTTTTCCTTACCTTCGCGTGGGGTATGTCTGGGAGTGCTTGCATTCTTTAATTTTTTATTTAAATGTTTTGCATTCATCTAAAATTTTTTGGACCTTATGGTGTTCTTGTTCTGTTCTTGACTTATTTAAAGAAGACCTGTACGGCCCATGGGGACATTAACGTGTGTTGTCGGGCCTTATAAATAAATTTGATTTGATTTGATTTGTAATAGTATGTAATAGTGTAATAGTGTAATAGTGTGTAATAGTGTAATAGTGTGTAATAGTGTGCTAGTGTAATAGTGTAATAGTGTGTAAGTGTGTAATAGTGTGTAATAGTGTAATAGTGTGCTAGTGTGTAATAGTGTAATAGTGTGTAATAGTGTAATAGTGTGTAATAGTGTAATAGTGTAATAGTGTGTAATAGTGTAATAGTGTAATAGTGTGTAATAGTGTGTAATAGTGTAATAGTGTAATTTTGTGTAATAGTGTGTAATAGTGTAATAGTGTAATAGTGTGTAATAGTGTACTATTACACACTATTACACTATTACACACTATTACACTATTACACACTATTACACTACACACTATTACACTATTACACTATTACACACTAGCACACTATTACACTATTACACTATTACACTAGCACACTATTACACTATTACACACTATTACACTATTACACTATTACACTATTACACACTATTACACTATTACACTATTACACACTTACACTATTACACTATTACACACTATTACACTATTACACACTATTACACTATTACACACCATTACACTATTACACACTATTACACTATTACACACCATTACACTATTACACCAGTACACACTATTACACTATTACACACTATTACACTATTACACACTATTACACACCATTGCACTATTACACACTATTACACTATTACACACTATTACACAAAATTACACTATTACACACTATTACACTATTACACACTATTACACTATTACACTATTACACACCATTACACTATTACACTAGCACACTATTACACTATTACACACTATTACACTATTACACGCTATTACACTATTACACACTAGCACACTATTACACTATTACACTAGCACACTATTACACACTATTACACTATTACACTAGCACACTATTACAGTATTACACACTATTACACTATTACACACTATTACACTATTACACACTATTACACTATTACACTATTACACTATTACAGTATTACACTATTACACACTATTACACTATTACACACTATTACACAAAATGTGCACATTTTAGTTTTTCATTTTAGGTATTTTGTGGTACTTAGTGGTATATTTCCAGGCACTTTGGGGTATTTTGGGATATGTTGGGGTACTTTGGGGTATTTTGGGGTATTTTAGGGTACTTTGGGGTATTTTGGGGTATTTTCTGGTGTTTTCTAGTACTTTGGGGTATACTTTGGGGTATTTTGGGGTACTTTGGGGGTATTTTGGGGTATTTTCTGGTACTTTGGGGTATACTTTGGGGTATTTTAGGGTATTTTGGGGTATTTTGGGGTATTTTATGGTATTTTCTGGTACTTTGGGGTATACTTTGGGGTATCTTAGGGTATTTTGGGGGTATTTTGGGGTATTTTCTGGTATTTTCTGGTACTTTGGGGTATACATTGGGGTATTTTGGGGTACTTTGGGGTATTTTGGGGTACTTTGGGGTATTTTGGGGTATTTTCTGGTATTTTGGGGTATACTTTGGGGGTATTTTGGGGTATTTTCTGGTACTTTGGGGTATTTTGGGGTATACTTTGGGGTATTTTGGGGTATTTTCTGGTATTTTGGGGTATACTTTGGGGTATTTTGGGGTATTTTGGGGTATTTTCTGGTACTTTGGGGTGATTAGTAGGGCCCATCTAATCTCATTTCGATGGGTCGCGCAAGACTCGCAAGGCACTTCCGCATCCATTTCCACGCAGCTGCGTCATTACTTTGCCTTATAAGGAGCTCTGGAGGCGTTGTTTTGTATGCAAATGACCTGAACGGGAACGCGCTTTTGAGTTTAAGACATAATGCCATTCTCCAAGCAGATATCAGATCATATCACATCACGGACTGTAACTGAGGGGTACAATTCCCTGACTGTATTACTAGATATGATACTTACTACCACTACCTTTGTACTTAATATTCGGCCACCCAGTACTCGGCATAAATATATTATGATAAACACTCTCACGTAGATGAAACGGATCCAACACAAATGTACGAAGTCGAAGTATGCGTTTATTACTACACAGCAATGGTGTGTAGAGCAAGCACTTAATCACTTAATTACATTTATGAATTGAAATAGTATGCACTTTTATGGCAAAGAGTATTCGTTGGTATATCAATAGAGAATGTCCAATCTCTGGTGGCGCAGGCGGTAAATATACGACCTGGAATAGTTAAGGAATAACAGCAATGATACTTTAATGATTATAAGACTGGATACACTAAGGGGGGTAATCCGGTCGCTTGTAAGACAACAGGAGTAGGAGGGGGGGGGGGGTAGAGTCTGGCTGCCTCGTCCGGCCAAGGGTATCCTGGGTGAACCCACAGTTGTGCAGCTCGGTGCGCCAGCGATCCTTGGACCACAGATGAAAGCAGGTGGACTCTCTGTGAGCCGGCTCTCTCCGGTCCACGGGGGAGAGACGTAAAGCGACCTCGTCTTGCAGAGCGTCTCCTCACCTTGCGTCCTCTCCGGGGGGGGGGTTCCAACACACGGCAGTGTCGGGGGTCTTTATCCATGGAATAATCACTGTATACAAAGCATAATCCGTGCCTGGGAAGGCGGGCTGTCGTCGGTAGAATAATCCGGTATACAGGTCCACTCGCTCGTCGGCTCTGGGGCTCCTCGGATGCAGTCTCACATGGGGTCGACCATCCTGGATAAGCAGCCAGTTCTCTGCCCGAAACGATGGGGTGCTGGCTATGGTAGTATTCTCACCGTACGAAGCACTATATATTAACAGACTATTATTAGCTTAATAGACTACGTCCAACTCGACGATATAGTGCCAAATATGACTATTCAAATATTAATATACACGATGTCTCAATACCGATGGTAGGCCGAACTTGGCCTTACTCCCACACGTGGCGTCGCGGGGAGGCTTTACGTCTGTCACTCTATTGGAGGGTAAGAAACTGGACTGAAAAGGAAGTCCTACTTTAGTAGCGCAGTATATATACGCACTATGAACAAATAGTACCGTTAGTGGTGCGGTAGCCAGATTCCTATGCGGAACTAGGACTTGTTCGTACATGTTGAGCGGTACGTTTGAACTGGGTCTGGGGGGTATGGCAGCCTGGCACCAAGGTCTCGACCAATAGTAGAATGGAGACTATTATGGGATGTTCAGTAGGCTAGAATGGATATTCAATGCATATTGTACAAGGAATATACAAGGGATATCAGGGAATATTAGAGAATATACAAATATAATTAAATATATATATATAAATAAATATATATTCGGTTTAATCTGGCCCTTCACAACAGCCACCCCCTGATTGGTCCCAGACCTAATCAGTTAAGCAGAGACAGATTAATCGCGTTGTCTATTTACACATAAGGGTTTGCTGTAGGGGTCAGTCAACTTCACAAAGTCATAGGGTTATAGGGTCATGGTCATCATCGATTGTGTCTGGGAGTCGGGGCAGTTCTATGAGCCTCGCCACGGGACGGGTGTAAGTGCGACCCTGGACAAGCACTTCAGCTGCTCGGACCTTGCCGTCGGCACCGGTGATCACTTTGCTTACGCGGCCGGCCGGCCACATAGCTCTGGGCAGTGATTGATCAATAATCATGACGACCGTTCCTTCTGTCAAATTGTCTCTCTCCTTTACCCACTTCTGGCGGGTCTGTAGAGACGGTAGGTAGTGTAGTAGGAAACTGCTCCAAAACTTGTCGGCTAATACTTGGCTGTACCTCCACATTCGTCGGCCGTTCGCTTCTTCAGGCCGGTACATTGTCTGGGGTAACGCGGGATCTAGCCGCCCCATCAGGAGTGTGTTGGGGGTAACTGGGTCGATATCCGCCACATCGCTGGAGACGTAGCCGAGGGGCTTAGAGTTCAATACTCCCTCAATCTCCGTGAGGACTGTCATTAGGACTTCTTCCGCCACAGTCTGGGCCCCAAGTACTGCGTACAGGGCTGTCTTTATGGAACGCACTTCCCGTTCCCAAGTACCACCGAAGTGGGGTGCGTTTGGGGGGTTGAATTGGAAGTCAATCTGTGCTGGAGCGAGGTGGGTCTTAAGTTCTGGGCCCATAGCTTGGAAGCTCTCTCTCAGCTCTCTTTCGCCGCCTTTGAAGTTTGTCCTTTGTTGTGCACTCGCTATGGTAGTGCAATCATCTATGTTGGGGTCTGCGGAGATAACAGTGCTCAATCCACAGAACACAGGCTTCTTATTCTCAGCCTCCTCCTGACTGGCTTCCCTCGGGATAGGCGTGGGCCACTCTCCTTCCGGGAGCTTTAGGAATGCTGGGCCGTCACTGTAGACATTGCGACGGGTGAGGTCATCTAGGGGGATTCCCCGGGTGATGACGTCAGCTGGGTTCTGTTTTGTATCAACGTAGCGCCACTCTGTTTCTCCGGTTAACTCTTCGGTTAAGTCTTGAATCTCTGTGACTCTGACTCCCACGAAGACTTTGTACTTGCATGAGTCCGATTTGATCCAGGCGAGTACTGTCGTGGAATCTGACCACAGGATTGTTCTAGACACCGGTATGGTGAGCTCACGTTGGATGAGCGTGGCTAGGTGCGCTCCGGCTAGGGCTGCGCAGAGCTCTAGACGTGGGATAGATTGTTGCTTGCGTGGGGCTATTCTCGAGCGGGCGAGGACAAATGCTGTGTAGATCTCTCCCCCCTCTCCTTGGGCCCGCAAGTAGGCTACTGATCCGTATGCGACCTCTGAGGTGTCACTGAAGACGTGTAAGTCCATTTTACATGTCTCTGGCCTCACCGTGGGTGGGAAGTAGCTTCGGCGCATATTAACGCCTGGGAGTGAGTGGAGCTCCATCTCCCACTCTCTCCAGGTGGATGCAAGGTGTGCGGGAATGGGGTCGTCCCAGCCCTGGTCCTTGTCCCACAATGCTCGTACAATCATTTTTGCCCTGGTGGTGTACGGTAGAATACATCCTAGCGGGTCATATTGTCGGGCGAGTGTTGTGTACACACTCCGTCTGGTGGTCGGCGCCGCCGCCGGCCTTCCCTGCTCCGTAGTCAGGGGCTTGTGTCTGTAGTGAAGCGAATCTGTTTTGAATCGCCACACCAATCCCAGGGTCATCTCCTGGGCTTCTCCCGGGATTGTAGCCATCCAGGTCTCGCTGCTGGCTGCCTTGTCCTCGGAGGAGAGGCTGCGCAGTACTTGCGGATCGCTGCTGGCCCACTGCCTGAGATCAAAGCCGCCTTTGATCAATGAGGCGCGGAGTTTAATCAGGAGAGCCTCGGCTTCTTCCTGGGTTGAAAGGCTTTGTAGACAGTTGTCTACGTAGAAGCTGTTCTTTACGCTGTGTCGGACCTCTTCGTCCGCTGCTGGGTCCTCTGCTACATGTTTCTGTAGTGCAAATGTAGCACAGCAGGGCCTGCACGTCGTTCCGAAGGGGAGGACTTCCCATTGGTAGATGGCTGGGTGCTCATCTCCTGGCTTCTCTCTCCATAGGAACCGTAACAGGGGCTTGTCCTCCTCTACTAATCTCACCTGCAGGAACATTCCTTTAATGTCCCCGCTGATGGCCACCTTTTCCTGGCGGAAGCGGAGTAGAACGCCGAGTAGGGAGGGGCCGAGTGTGGGACCGGGCAGTAACTCTTTATTCAGATTTTGGGATCCGATCTGGCAGCTGCAGCTAAACACCATGCGGTCTTTACCGTTGTGATGGACCTTGTGGTGAGGCACGTACCACGATTCAGTGGTCTGGTCAGCCTCTTTAATGTCCATCTTTGTGACGTGTCCCGCTGTGATGAGCTTCTCAATCTCGGCGCGGTATACACTCTCTTGGGCGGGGTTCTTGGCTAAGCGCCGCTCCGTGTTCAGCAGGTACCGTTCTGTGGCGTCTGTCTTGGCGTGGAAAGTAGGCATTCCTTCTCGCCGCAGGAGTGGCGTGGCGTATCTCAACACGCCGTTGACCGGGACTCTCTTGGTCCCTGTCTCGAGGAGGTGAATGGCGTAAATGTCATCTTTAGAGCGAATGTCTTTCTTTCCGTTCTTAAAGGGCATTTGTTCCAAGGTCCATAACCGCTCTACGTGTTGCAGGAGTGCGGTTTCTCCCTCTGTGACTCGGGAGTGGAGACATCTAGTGGCTGTACTTCGGTTGAGAGATTTGGCGAGCGGGCCTTGGAGAGTCCATCCCAAACGGGTCTCGACTGCTGCAGGACAGCCTCGGGGTCCGGTATGAACCCGGTCTATCGGGACAATGAGGTCTGCATGGTCGGAGCCTATCAACAGGGTCGGCATAGCATTGTCTATGAGCGGGATCGGTAACTTGCGCAGATGTGCATATTTCTCCATCAGCTTGGCGACGGGGTATGTGTACCGCGACAGTCCTATTTCTTGGCTGGTGAAAGCGTCTGTAATCTGGTACCGTCGCTCAGGCTGGCCGCTTGCTGCGATAGAGAATGAGACATTCTTGCCCTTTATCGTCTTCAAATCTCGTCTTATTGTCCGAATTGTCATTTGGGTTTCGCTTCCCCGCAGCCCTAGCTGGGCCGCAGCGGAGGCGAGCAGAAGGGTCTTCTCTGACCCGTCATCGAGGACGGCGTAAGTGTCCAGGACTTTATTCTGGTAGCTTAGTGTCACACGCACTACTTTTAGGAGTACTCGGGCTCCACTGCTGCTGGCGGGATCGATGTACATGACGCTCGCTTTGCTGCTGGATGGTGCGGGTGAAGGGCGCCGTCTGTTACTGTCGTGAAGTATGTCCAGATGGGCTCCATCGCACTTGGTGCACCTTTTCTTTAAGCGGCATTCGGCTGCCATGTGTGAGCGCGCACAGCGAAAACAGCGCTTGTTGGACTTTATCCATTGAATTGCTTCCTCCGCGTTCAGCTTGGGGAAGGAGTCACATTGCGCTAGCCAGTGTTCTTTCTCACAGTAGGGGCACACTATCTTCCACTTCTCCGTTCTGGAGGGGGTACTGTGGCTCCTGCTGCTCGGTACTGACTCCGATTGGTGCACCACAGTCACCGATCTTCTTCCATCATTTAGTCGTCTGGTTCCTTCTCTGGAGCCAGGGGTGCTCCGTCCGAATGTATCTAGCCGTAGGCTGCTGACTTCTCTCGCCAGGAAGTCTGCTAGATCGAGGAGGTTCGGTTCGGGGCCATTCGGGTCTCGGTGGTCTCTCTGCCGCCTAAAACGCTCCTGTCGAGCGGGCGGCAGCTTCTCCAAGATCCTTTCCACATTTGAGTTGGCGTAAAGTTCATGCCTCCCCTTCTCTCTCTGCGCTCCCAACATCCCTACCAGGGACTGCACTCTGATGGACAGGTCGTCCAGTGCTCGATTGTCTATTGCTGGGGGTAAGCGGTCGATGTGTCGGATCTCCTGGATCACGTAATCCCATATGCGCCCATACCTCTGGTCCAATGCTACCAGCGCTGCTGTGTATGGGGTGGTGGAAGTCGCGTAGGCGAGCGCTATATTATGTGCGCGGGGTACCTTTAAGTGCTTCAGTAGGATGGCGTATTTATGGCGTTCATCCAATACATCCACCAACATGGTCTCCAGACACATGCGGAGTTCTGTATACTGGGCCCGGTTCTCTTGGGTGAAGTCGGGTACCATAGGCGTGCCAATGTATGACGCTGACTGTGGATACATCGGCGAGCGTTGGGGGAGAGGCCTCCTAGGCGAGTCTCCTCCCGCTCCTTGGTATGGGCTGGTACCGGCAGTGTACCATGGCCCGCTTGTCCAGGTGCTGTTCCTCGGTGCGGGTCGTGCGTCGTGCTCACCCGTGTATAGAGTCGGGGGTCTGTAGCGCAGCTCCGCGGGAGTATAGCCTGGGCTGTACCGGACCTCCTGGTCCGGTAGAGTACTGTGCTGTCGTCGGGCGTGGTTCTCCTCCTCTTCCTCTTCGTCTTCAGTTAGGTCATCCAGTGCTTGTAGTCTCTGGTTTAGCCTCTCCACAGGATATGCTGCTCCTTCCCGGTTGCTAGGTCTCGCTTGGACCGGTGGGGGGAGGTGGTCTGTGGGGGGTATAGACCTCGTCTGTTGGTCAAGTTCAGGGTTGTTTACTCGGCTAGGGGATGCCGCCCTGGAGGTGTGTCTAGACGAGTTCCTGGAGCCTCTGGCGGAGGGAGAGGGTGTTGTCCGTCTGATCAGCTGTTCTATTAGTTGCGCTTGCTGTCTGTCGCGCTCTGCGTCCCGTAGAGCACCAGCAGCTGCTCGCTGGCTGTCTGCTCGGTCTCGGGCCACATTCTCTTCCCTCTGAATGCGTCTTATTTCTAGACGTATATGCTCTTCTTCGCTCCGCTGCTGGATCTGCAGTCGGTCGCGTTCAGCAGCGGCGTTCAGGCTGATGAGGAAGGCCTGCTGTAGGGTCCTCTCTGCCTCGCTGGGGGAAGGCGGTTGTATAGGGGAGCCTTCCCTCGGGGTACTCCTTGCGGAGCCTTGGAGCTCTATCTCCACGGTGCTCTCCCCGTCTTCTTCCGTGCCGAGTTCTCTCTCGGTAGCGTTGTATTCCTCCCGGGACTCATCGGGGACTACTTCTTCAGTACTGGCGGGGTGTGAAGTCATGTCTGGTTCCCACTGGTCCCCACCGTGAACTTGGTCAGTTACATTAGAACCCGTAGGGGCCTCTATGGTCGGGGTAGTCTGGGCGTTGGGGTTAGACATACTTTTACTTTCTAGTTTTACCGCGTTTACTGTTAGTAGAAGGCTAGGTTGTTGACTGACAGCGTAAGCCTCTAAGTACTGAGGGAGCCGTCGTTCGCGCTGCGGGCGTTGGTTAGGAGGATCGTTTCGTGGAGTGTTCATCATAGGCCATTTCAATATTAATAACACTATATTAATATTACACTAATTACCCTCCGGCTCGAAGGACCAATTGTAACTGAGGGGTACAATTCCCTGACTGTATTACTAGATATGATACTTACTACCACTACCTTTGTACTTAATATTCGGCCACCCAGTACTCGGCATAAATATATTATGATAAACACTCTCACGTAGATGAAACGGATCCAACACAAATGTACGAAGTCGAAGTATGAGTTTATTACTACACAGCAATGGTGTGTAGAGCAAGCACTTAATCACTTAATTACATTTATGAATTGAAATAGTATGCACTTTTATGGCAAAGAGTATTCGTTGGTATATCAATAGAGAATGTCCAATCTCTGGTGGCGCAGGCGGTAAATATACGACCTGGAATAGTTAAGGAATAACAGCAATGATACTTTAATGATTATAAGACTGGATACACTAAGGGGGTAATCCGGTCGCTTGTAAGACAACAGGAGTAGGAGGGGGGGGGGGGTAGAGTCTGGCTGCCTCGTCCGGCCAAGGGTATCCTGGGTGAACCCACAGTTGTGCAGCTCGGTGCGCCAGCGATCCTTGGACCACAGATGAAAGCAGGTGGACTCTCTGTGAGCCGGCTCTCTCCGGTCCACGGGGGAGAGACGTGAAGTGACCTCGTCTTGCAGAGCGTCTCCTCACCTTGCGTCCTCTCCAGGGGGGGGGGTTCCAACACACGGCAGTGTCGGGGGTCTTTATCCATGGAATAATCACTGTATACAAAGCATAATCCGTGCCTGGGAAGGCGGGCTGTCGTCGGTAGAATAATCCGGTATACAGGTCCACTCGCTCGTCGGCTCTGGGGCTCCTCCGATGCAGTCTCACATGGGGTCGACCATCCTGGATAAGCAGCCAGTTCTCTGCCCGAAACGATGGGGTGCTGGCTACGGTAGTATTCTCACCGTACGAAGCACTATATATTAACAGACTATTATTAGCTTAATAGACTACGTCCAACTCGACGATATAGTGCCAAATATGACTATTCAAATATTAATATACACGATGTCTCAATACCGATGGTAGGCCGAACTTGGCCTTACTCCCACACGTGGCGTCGCGGGGAGGCTTTACGTCTGTCACTCTATTGGAGGGTAAGAAACTGGACTGAAAAGGAAGTCCTACTTTAGTAGCGCAGTATATATACGCACTATGAACAAATAGTACCGTTAGTGGTGCGGTAGCCAGATTCCTATGCGGAACTAGGACTTGTTCGTACATGTTGAGCGGTACGTTTGAACTGGGTCTGGGGGGTATGGCAGCCTGGCACCAAGGTCTCGACCAATAGTAGAATGGAGACTATTATGGGATGTTCAGTAGGCTAGAATGGATATTCAATGCATATTGTACAAGGAATATACAAGGGATATCAGGGAATATTAGAGAATATACAAATATAATTAAATATATATATATAAATAAATATATATATTCGGTTTAATCTGGCCCTTCACAACACGGACCATTTCAGCCCCTTAAGACACAACGCAGAGTAGCTAGGATATCTGGTTTTAATAGGTAAAACCACTGAACCCTTTTACGATACATGTTTGTTTGATTTCTTTAAAGGCCTGTAGCTTAAGGTCTTCAGTGGAGCCTGGAGCTGCTTCTGCAATGGAATTCATTCATTCATTCATGATGCATTTCACTTGAAAGATGCAAGTCTGCCCCCTGAGGACTCTGAGCTGCAGCACCGGTTTCAACACACGGACTGGAGTACGTTTGCCACCCAGGCCACCCTGGACTCCCACACTGACAGTGACTCCAACACTGACATTGACTCCCACACTGACATTGACTCCCACACTGACATTGACTCCCACACTGACATTGACTCCCACACTGACAGTGACTCCCACACTGACATGGACTCCCACACTGACATGGACTCCCACACTGACATGGACTCCCACACTGACATGGACTCCCACACTGACATTGACTCCCACACTGACATGGACTCCCACACTGACATTGACTCCCACACTGACATTGACTCCCACACTGACATTGACTCCCACACTGACATTGGGCCTCATTCACCAATACTCTCTTATTATTTTTCTTGTATTTGTTCTTAACCGTCTGTTAAGAGAAAAATAGGAAAAGCCACCGCCATTCATCAACCCGTTCTTAACGTCCAAATCTGTTCTTACCCAGGTGTGTTGAATGATGAATCTCACTCCTTCTTAAACTCAAATGTGCTTTTGCGCTCAATTCATTTGCCCCGCGAGCACATTAGGTAGCGCTGGAGCGCTTTGCGACGGATCAAAATTAGATCAGATTAAAATGTATTGTCATCATATAGCACCATAATAGCTATATAGTGGAATAGATTATTAATATTCCATATTTATACCGTCTAGTTGCACGCTCCTGGCCACCTGCCACAGCGAGCACACACACACACACAGACACACACACACACACACACACACACACACACACACACACACACACACACACACACACACACACACACACACACACACACACACACACACACACACACACACACACCTACACACACACATACACACAGACACACACACACACACACACACACACACACACACACACACACACACACACACACACACACACACACACACACACCTACACACACACATACACACACACACACACACACACTCACACACACACACACACACACCTACACACACATACACACACACACACACACACACACTCACACACACACACACACACACACTCACACACACACACACACACCTACACACACATACAGACACACACACACACTCACACACACACACACACACACACACACACACACACACACACACACACACACACACACACACACACACACACACCTTCGTGGGACCTGTCAAAGTGCTGACCTGTGTGTAAAAGCCTCACAGAAAATACGACAACAGTTGTCACTTGCAAGAAGATGCAACGAAAATGAAAATACCGAAGCAGAAGATGAAATGCCTTCACAAAGTGCATCGCTGCGTAAGCTGTCACTTGGAAAGCAGGAGTGTTTGGACAGCAGGGCAGTGGCTGCTGGTGGCTGCTAGTGGCTGATAGTTCATGTAGCGCGTTTTGAATGAACAGATTTTTATCTCTAATGACGGATTTGTGTCAGTTTTGGGCTTTTAAGCAACAATCCGAGTTGAAAAACCGATCCAAAATGGCGGAGCAATGTCCATAATTAACTTTATTATTTACAGATTTCATTCACGGTTCTTGTGATACTAAATCCAGATTTAACTCTACCATTGGAAAGAGTAGATTTGGCCCGATCCATAGATATGCACATGGCTATAATAAGGTCATTTATAGGCCTGATATTCTATATTCTATAATATAGTGTGTCCGGATGGCAGAATTCAGTACTGTATCTACAAAACCTTCTGTTTAATCATCTTCCCTTTATTCATTTGCTTCGATTTTTTGTACAAGTGATATCACGAAGGTGCTGAACGAGCTCAGTGGCAGTTTTTCTTAGAGTAGACGACAGAGTACAACAACTTGCAATGGGCCTGGTCTACAAGATACACTACGCGACCAAGGTACCCATGTACATGTCAAAATACTTCCCAAAGGTCAGTGAATACCACGATCACAACACCAGAGGGAGCTCCACAAATCATGTTAAACCCAGATTCGGCTCAAACAAGGGACTAAACACGTTTCGCAATTATGCCACATCAATGTGAAACGCCCTACCCAAAGCTGTAAAGGAATGTGAATCACTACCCACTTTCAAAAACACTCTCAAAGAACACCTACGGGAGACTGCAATTCGAAACTGGCCCCTACAAATGTGGCAATTTACGTGGCAAAGAAACTGGCCCCTAACCCAGTTGTACAGTAAATTACCAAGTATGGCTTTGTCAGTATTCCAATGTACAGTGTACAGTGTCCCGCCCCCCCTACCCCAACCCCCCCCCCCCCCTCTAATGTACAGCCCCCACCCACCCAACCCCACCCCACCCACCCAACCTCCTCCAATGTACAGTTTCTACGTCAAATGTATATACACTATTTTTCTGGTTACTTTTTGTATCACAAACAGTACTGTATTTGCAAATCTGATATGTCATAAATGTATAGATGTAGCAGTACTGTCTATCTGTATGTCATGTATGTCATATATGTTATGATGAATTGAAAATGGGGGACCCTGATGTAAACAAGACGAAAGTCTTTCTCTGGTCTGCATCCCCTTAACAATTGTATGTATTGAGCTGTACTGTACTGTACCCATTCTGCAATCTGTTAATAAACTTTTCAATCAATCAATCAATCCCCCGACTTCACTCTGCTACTCTCGTCTACTTTCGAGGCAAGCCGAAATCAATCTCGAACACGCGTTCTTTTTTTCCGTAGCCGCATTTTGTGGAGACACTCTCTGATTGGCCACTGACTGACGCTCTGATTGGCCACTGACATGTGCGCCCAATCGCGTGACGAGCTGTGTCTTTGCCCATTTCCGGGTCTAACAGCCTGCAAACTACCTAACGCCTAGTTTATCGAGATGCTTCCACCTGCAGAACCACATCGCCCAGCAGGCTGGGGTCCCGCAGGCTGAGCTCCCGCAGGCTGAGGTCCCGGACGCTTCCATTGGCTGATTTGGGTCACGTGACCGTCCCACCCAATGGCTGAATTGGAGTGTTGCACTGCGGGCATTGGCTGATTTGGGTCACGTTGCACTGCGGGATTGATTGATTGATTGATTGATTGAAAACTTTATTAATAGATTGCAGAATGGGTACAGTGACGTTACAGGCCCGGATTGATTGATTGATTGATTGAAAACTTTATTAACAGATTGCAGAATGGGTACAGTGACGTCACAGGCCCGGATTGATTGATTGATTGAAAACTTTATTAATAGATTGCAGAATGGGTACAGTGACGTCACAGGCCCGGATTGATTGATTGAAAACTTTATTAACAGATTGCAGAATGGGTACAGTGACGTCACAGGCCCGGATTGATTGATTGATTGAAAACTTTATTAACAGATTGCAGAATGGGTACAGTGACATCACAGGCCCTGATTGATTGATTGATTGAAAACTTTATTAACAGATTGCAGAATGGGTACAGTGACGTCACAGGCCCGGATTGATTGATTGATTGATTGAAAACTTTATTAACAGATTGCAGAATGCAGTACAGAACTGTACAGCTCAATGCACATAATTGTTAAGGGGATGCAGACCATGCAAACCATGTAGGTTTTAGTGAGTTTTTCCTTACCTTCGCGTGGGGTATGTCTGGGAGTGCTTGCATTCTTTCATTTATTTGCATTTATTTTAAATTTGTTGGACCTTATGGTGTTCTTGTTCTGTTCTTGACTTATTATTATGTTTTCTTCTTGACTTGTTTAAAGAAGACATGTACGGCCCATGGGGACATTAACGTGTGTTGTCGGGCCTTATAAATAATTTGATTTGATTTGCTATTGCATGCACTCATCTGTGTTTCACTACACACATGAGTGCATGCTTACCAACTGTCCGTCTGCAACACTACTATCACCGACATCTAAGAAGGGAGATCCCCCCTTGAATGGCCCTTCTAAGGTTTCTCACCTCCACACTGCCTGTGGAGCATTTTTTTCCTATTGCTAGGTTTTAGTGAGTTTTTCCTTACCTTCGCGTGGGGTATGTCTGGGAGTGTTGCATTCATTTATTTTGCAAATAATTTACTATTTCATCTTCTCATTTTATATTTAAAATTACTGCTATACTTATTGTTATTCTTGTTTTCATTGTTGTGCACTGTTGAGTCTGAGCTCGAAATACAAAAATGTTATTACATGCGTTGTGTATTTTTACTGCTGTTTTTATGTTTTTTTAAATGTTTTTATTAAGGATCTCCATTAGCTGGTGCCATGGCTCCCAGCTAGTCTTCCTGGGGTCCACACAACGCATAAAACAGTTAATGCATAGATCAATACAAAAGTTAAAAACAAGGATTTAGTAGCAAATAAGATACTTTCACAGATGCTATATGTAGCAGTCTGGAAAATATGGTATATTATTCCGAACTGCTGACTGTGTTTATATCCCTTTTTGTACACAAAGACATTCTAACTAGTGTCATTGATTCACACGAGCAATGACACAAACGTCCCCTTCCGAAGAGCATTGGAATACGGATTATAAATGACTACTGATTCATATTCTACAATGCGTCCCCCTTGTGACTGGCAGGCGGGACCTGCAGGGGGCAGTGGCAGGCAGAGAGTGGTGGAGAGAGCTGGGAGTTGATAAATGGAAGGGACCAGCGGAAGTCGTCCTCTTCGGCAGTGAACTTGACAACGAGTAGTCGCAGCTAACGGGGCTCCGGATAGCCCTGTTGTTGACGTTATGCCAGGGGGCCCCGTAAGAGGATAACGGGTGATAACGAGTACTGGCTAGTGGACACGATATCCTAGCAGTACCAGCGGTATTATATGAACAATGAGTGCATAAGCCAGGCACTAGTAATCGGGTTATAGCAGTTACAGTGTGCGGTATAGGTAACGTGCGGTTAAACAATTATCCCAGTCTGTAAGTACCGAGTTATAGTAGCTACAGTGTGCGGTATAGAGCGTGCGCCCCAAGATGAACGTGGGCCAACAACCAGTCTGCGCCGGCTGACTTCGACCAGACCTGCGACCGGCTGCCTGCGTTCAGCCTGCCCCGGAGGACTTCACTCAGATCTGCACCAGGCTGCCTGCGGCCAACGGGAGTTCCGCCCATCCTACAGGGGTCGCCATCACTCAGTACATGCTCTCAGCCGGCACTGCCTCTCTGCCTAGCTCCGCCTGCTGACACCCTCGCGAGAGCGTTCGACGCCATCTTGCCTCCCGGACAACAGTGGAGTGGCGAGGCGGCCATTTCGGATGAGTACAAATGAGCATTGATGCTCCCGATTCCATATACAGTACACAGTGTGGTGCAGCCCGCCGGCGAAAGTAACGTTGCTACTACCAGTTCATAAGGGTACTGTAACTGAGGGGTACAATTCCCTGACTGTATTACTAGATATGATACTTACTACCACTACCTTTGTACTTAATATTCGGCCACCCAGTACACGGCATAAATATATTATGATGAACACTGTCACGTAGATGAAACGGATCCAACACAAATGTACGAATTAGAAATAGGTCTTTATTTCTACACAGCGATGGTGTGTAGAGCAAGCACTTAATCAAATCAATCACATTTATGAATGGAATTAGTATGCACTTTTATGGCAAGAGTATTCGTCGGTATATCAATAGAGAATGTCCAATCTCTGAAGGCGCAGGCGGTACATATACGACCTGGAATAGTTTAAGGAATAACAGCAATGATACTTCAATGATTATATACTGGATACACTAGAGGGGGTTAATCCGGTCGCTTGTAAGCCGACAGGAGTAGGAGGGGGGGGGGGGGGGTAGAATCCGACTGCCTCATCCGGCCAAGGGTATCCCAGGTGAACCCACTGTAGTGCCGTTCAATGCGCCGGCGATCCTTGGACCACAGATGAAAGCAGGTGGACTCTTTGTGGGCCGGCGTCATCCGGTCCACGGAGGAGAGACGTGAAGCGACCTCGTCTTGCAGAGCGTCTCCTCACCTTGCGTCCTCTCCAGGGGGGGGGGTTCCAACACACGGCAGTGTCGGGGGTCTTTATCCATGGAATAATCAATGTATACAAAGCATAATCCGTGCCTGGGAAGGCGGGCTGTCGTCGGTAGAATAATCCGGTATACAGGTCCACTCGCTCGTCGGCTCTGGGGCTCCTCGGGTGCAGCTTCACGTGGGGTCAACCACCCTGGGTAAGCAGCCAGTTCTCTGCCCGAAACGATGGGGTACTGACTACGGTAGTATTCTCACCGCACGAAGCACTATATATTAACAGACTATTATTAGCCTAATAGACTACGTCCAACTCGACGATATAGTGCCAAATATGACTATTCAAATATTAATATACACGATGTCTCAATACCGATGGTAGGCGAACTTGGCCTTACTCCCACACGTGGCGTCGCGGGGAGGCTTTACGTCTGTGACTCTATTGGAGGGTAAGAAACTGGACTGAAAAGAAAGTCCTACTTTAGTAGCGCAGTATATATACGCACTATGAACAAATAGTCCCATTAGTGGTGCGGTAGTCAGATTCCTACGCGGAACTAGGACTTGTTCGTACATGTGGAGCGGTACGTTTGAACTGGGTCTGAGGGGTATGGCAGCCTGGCACCAAGGTCTCGACCAATAGTAGAATGGAGACTATTATGGGATGTTCAGTAGGCTAGAATGGATATTCAATGCATATTGTACAAGGAATATACAAGGGATATCAGGGAATATTAGAGAATATACAAATACAATTAAATATATATATATAATAAATATATATATTCGGTTTAATCTGGCCCTTCACAACAGCCACCCCCTGATTGGTCCCAGACCTAATCAGTTAAACAGAGACAGATTAATCGCGTTGTCTATTTACACATAAGGGTTTGCTGTAGGGGTCAGTCAACTTCACAAAGTCATAGGGTTGTAGGGTCATGGTCATCATCGAGTTCTATGAGCCTCGCCACGGGACGGGTGTAAGTGCGACCCTGGACGAGCACTTCAGCTGCTCGGACCTTGCCGTCGGCACCGGTGATCACTTTGCTTACGCGGCCGGCCGGCCACATAGCTCTGGGCAGTGATTGATCAATAATCATGACGACTGTTCCTTCTGTCAAATTGTCTCTCTCCTTTACCCACTTCTGGCGGGTCTGTAGAGACGGTAGGTAGTGCAGTAGGAAACTGTTCCAAAACTTGTCGGCTAATACTTGGCTGTACCTCCACATTCGTCGGCCGTTCGCTTCTTCAGGCCGGTACATTGTCTGTGGTAATGCAGGATCTAGCCGCCCCATCAGGAGTGTGTTGGGGGTAACTGGGTCGATATCCGCCACATCACTGGAGACATATCCGAGGGGCTTCGAGTTAAGTACTCCCTCAATCTCCGTGAGGACTGTCATTAGAACTTCTTCCGCCACAGTCTGGGCCCCAAGTACTGCGTACAGGGCTGTCTTTATGGAGCGCACTTCTCGTTCCCAAGTGCCACCGAAGTGGGGTGCGTTTGGGGGGTTGAATTGGAAATCAACCTGTGCTGGAGCGAGGTGGGTCTTAAGTTCTGGGCCCATAGCTTGGAAGCTCTCTCTCAGCTCTCTTTCGCCGCCTTTGAAGTTTGTCCCATGATCGGACAATAGGGTAGACGGTCTTCCTTTCCGTGATGTGAATCTACGGAAGGCCATAAGGAATGAGTCTGTGCTCATGGTCGGGAGAAGCTCGATGTGTATCGCTCTGGTGGTCATGCATTTGAATACAATACCCCACCGCTTCTCGGTTCCTCTTCCTTTCTTTATGTGCAGCGGGCCAAAGCAGTCCATACCCGTTGAGTGGAATGGCTTGTCACCGATTCGGAGGCGACATGGAGGAAGGTCAGCCATCCTTGGTATGCTGGGCTGCGCGCGCCACTTGCGGCAGTCTAGACATGTTCGCTGGAAGCGTCGTACCGCCTCTCTTCCTTGTAGGATCCAGTAACGACGTCTGATTTCCGCGAAGACTCTTTCTGCTCCTGCGTGATGTACATCCTCATCGTATTTCTTTATAATCAGCTCTGTGACCTTGTGTCGGCTGTTCAATACGATCGGGTATTTAATGTCATCCGGTAGATTGGGGGCTCTGCGTAGGCGACCACCCACTCTGATGAGGGTATGAGCGTCGCTCTCGGGGGCCAGATGAATTAATCTGCTGTCGGATGGGACGGGCTTTCCTCCCTGTAGACAGGCCAATTCATCGGGGAACGAGTCTCTCTGGGCTCGCTGCAGTAGAAGCAATTCTGCTTCCTCGTAGTTAGCTGCTGACATATCAGCGGGGGACTTGCACTCCGGGTGGTACCGCAGGAATGTTCTTTGTTGTGCACTCTCTATGGACGTGCAATCGTCTATGTTAGGGTCGGTGGAGGCTACGGTGCTCAATCCACAGAACACAGACTTCTTATTTTCCACCTCCTCTGGACTTGCTTCCCTCGGGATAGGCATGGGCCACTGTCCTTCCGGGAGTCTTAGGAATGCGGGGCCGTCACTGTAGACATTGCGACGGGTGAGGTCATCCAGGGGCATCCCCCGGGTGATGACGTCAGCTGGGTTCTGTTTTGTATCAACGTAGCGCCACTCTGTTTCTCCGGTTAACTCTTCGGTTAAGTCTTGAATCTCGGTGACTCTGACTCCCACAAAGACTTTGTACTTGCATGAGTCCGATTTGATCCAGGCGAGTACCGTCGTGGAATCTGACCACAGGATTGTTCTAGACACCGGTATGGTGAGCTCACGTTGGATGAGCGTGGCTAGGTGCGCTCCGGCTAGGGCTGCGCAGAGCTCTAGACGTGGGATAGATTGTTGCTTGCGTGGGGCTATTCTCGAGCGGGCGAGGACAAATGCTGTGTAGATCTCTCCCCCCTGGTCTTGGGCCCGCAAGTAGGCTACTGATCCGTATGCGACCTCTGAGGCGTCACTGAAGACGTGTAAGTCCATTTTACATGTCTCTGGCCTCACCGTGGGTGGGAAGTAGCTTCGGCGCATATTAACGCCTGGGAGTGAGTGGAGCTCCATCTCCCACTCTCTCCAGGTGGATGCAAGGTGTGCGGGAATGGGGTCGTCCCAGCCCTGGTCCTTGTCCCACAATGCTCGTACAATCATTTTTGCCCTGGTGGTGTACGGTAGAATACATCCTAGCGGGTCATATTGTCGGGCGAGTGTTGTGTACACACTCCGTCTGGTGGTCGGCGCCGCCGCCGGCCTTCCCTGCTCCGTAGTCAGGGGCTTGTGTCTGTAGTGAAGCGAATCTGTTTTGAATCGCCACACCAATCCCAGGGTCATCTCCTGGGCTTCTCCCGGGATTGTAGCCATCCAGGTCTCGCTGCTGGCTGCCTTGTCCTCGGAGGAGAGGCTGCGCAGTACTTGCGGATCGCTGCTGGCCCACTGCCTGAGATCAAAGCCGCCTTTGATCAATGAGGCGCGGAGTTTAATCAGGAGAGCCTCGGCTTCTTCTTGGGTTGAAAGGCTTTGTAGACAGTTGTCTACGTAGAAGCTGTTCTTTACGCTGTGTCGGACCTCTTCGTCCGCTGCTGGGTCCTCTGCTACATGTTTCTGTAGTGCAAATGTAGCACAGCAGGGGCTGCACGTCGTTCCGAAGGGGAGGACTTCCCATTGGTAGATGGCTGGGTGCTCATCTCCTGGCTTCTCTCTCCATAGGAACCGTAACAGGGGCTTGTCCGCCTCTACTAATCTCACCTGCAGGAACATTCCTTTAATGTCCCCGCTGATGGCCACCTTTTCCTGGCGGAAGCGGAGTAGAACGCCGAGTAGGGAGGGGCCGAGTGTGGGACCGGGCAGTAACTCTTTATTCAGATTTTGGGATCCGATCTGGTAGCTGCAGTTAAATACTATGCGGTCTTTACCGTTGTGATGGACCTTGTGGTGGGGCACGTACCACGATTCAGTGGTCTGGTCAGCCTCTTTAATGTCCATCTTTGTGACGTGTCCCGCTGTGATGAGCTTCTCAATCTCAGCGCGGTATACACTCTCTTGGGCGGGGTTCTTGGCTAAGCGCCGCTCCGTGTTCAGCAGGTACCGTTCTGTGGCGTCTGTCTTGGCGTGGAAAGTAGGCATTCCTTCTCGCCGCAGGAGTGGCGTGGCGTATCTCAACACGCCGTTGACCGGGACTCTCTTGGTCCCTGTCTCGAGGAGGTGAATGGCGTAAATGTCATCTTTAGAGCGAATGTCTTTCTTTCCGTTCTTAAAGGGCATTTGTTCCAAGGTCCATAACCGCTCTACGTGTTGCAGGAGTGCGGTTTCTCCCTCTGTGACTCGGGAGTGGAGACATCTAGTGGCTGTGGTTCGGTTGAGAGATTTGGCGAGTGGGCCTTGGAGAGTCCTAGTCCTAGGCGGGTCTCGACTGCTGCAGGACAGCCTCTGGGTCCGGTATGAACCCGGTCTATCGGGACAATGAGGTCTGCATGGTCGGAGCCTATCAACAGGGTCGGCATAGCATTGTCTATGAGCGGGATCGGTAACTTGCGCAGATGTACATATTTCTCAGTCAGCTTGGCGACGGGGTATGTGTACCGCGACAGTCCTATTTCTTGGCTGGTGAAAGCGTCTGCAATCTGGTACCGTCGCTCAGGCTGGCCGCTTGTTGCGATAGAGAATGAGACATTCTCACCCTTTATCGTCTTCAAATCTCGTCTTATTGTCCGAATTGTCATTTGGGTTTCGCTTCCCCGCAGCCCTAGCTGGGCCGCAGCGGAGGCGAGCAGCAGGGTCTTCTCTGACCCGTCATCGAGGACGGCGTAAGTGTCCAGGACTTTATTCTGGTAGCTTAGTGTCACACGCACTACTTTTAGGAGTACTCGGGCTCCACTGCTGCTGGCGGGATCGATGTACATGACGCTCGCTTTGCGGCTGGATGGTGCGGGTGAAGGGCGCCGTCTGTTACTGTCGTGAAGTATGTCCAGATGGGCTCCATCGCACTTGGTGCACCTTTTCTTTAAGCGGCATTCGGCTGCCATGTGTGAGCGCGCACAGCGAAAACAGCGCTTGTTGGACTTTATCCATTGACTTGCTTCCTCCGCGTTCAGCTTGGGGAAGGAGTCACATTGCGCTAGCCAGTGTTCTTTCTCACAGTAGGGGCACACTATCTTCCACTTCTCCGTTCTGGAGGGGGTACTGTGGCTCCTGCTGCTCGGTACTGACTCCGATTGGTGCATCACAGTCACCGATCTTCTTCCATCATTTAGTCGTCTGGTTCCTTCTCTGGAGCCAGGGGTGCTCCGTCCGAATGTATCTAGCCGTAGGCTGCTGACTTCTCTCGCCAGGAAGTCTGCTAGATCGAGGAGGTTCGGTTCGGGGCCATTCGGGTCTCTGTGGTCCCTCTGCCGCCTAAAGCGCTCCTGACGAGCGGGCGGCAGCTTCTCCAGAATCCTTTCCACATTTGAGTTGGCGTAAAGTTCATGCCTCCCCTTCTCTCTTTGCGCTCCCAACATCCCTACCAGGGACTGCACTCTGATGGACAGGTCGTCCAGTGCTCAATTGTCTATTGCTGGGGGTAAGCGGTCGATGTGTCGGATCTCCTGGATCACGTAATCCCATATGCGCCCATACCTCTGGTCCAATGCTACCAGCGCTGCTGTGTATGGGGTGGTGGAAGTCGCGTAGGCGAGCGCTATATTATGTGCGCGGGGCACCTTTAAGTGCTTCAGTAGGATGGCGTATTTGTGGCGTTCATCCAATACATCCACCAACATGGTCTCCAGACACATGCGGAGTTCTGTATACTGGGCCCGGTTCTCTTGGGTGAAGTCGGGTACCATAGGCGTGCCAATGTATGACGCTGACTGTGGATACATCGGCGAGCGTTGGGGGAGAGGCCTCCTAGGCGAGTCTCCTCCCGCTCCTTGGTATGGGCTGGTACCGGCAGTGTACCATGGCCCGCTTGTCCAGGTGCTGTTCCTCGGTGCGGGTCGTGCGTCGTGCTCACCCGTGTATAGAGTCGGGGGTCCCCACCGTGAACTTGGTCAGTTACATTAGAGCCCGTAGGGGCCTCTATGGTCGGGGTAGTCTGGGCGTTGGGGTTAGACATACTTTTACTTTCTAGTTTTACCGCGTTTACTGTTAGTAGAAGACTAGGTTGTTGACTGACAGCGTAGGCCTCTAAGTACTGAGGGAGCCGTCGTTCGCGCTGCGGGCGTTGGTTAGGAGGATCGTTTCGTGGAGTGTTCATCATAGGCCATTTCAATATTAATAACACTATATTAATATTACACTAATTACCCTCCGGCTCGAAGGACCAATTGTAACTGAGGGGTACAATTCCCTGACTGTATTACTAGATATGATACTTACTACCACTACCTTTGTACTTAATATTCTGCCACCCAGTACACGGCATAAATATATTATGATGAACACTGTCACGTAGATGAAACGGATCCAACACAAATGTACGAATTAGAAATAGGTCTTTATTTCTACACAGCGATGGTGTGTAGAGCAAGCACTTAATCAAATCAATCACATTTATGAATGGAATTAGTATGCACTTTTATGGCAAGAGTATTCGTCGGTATATCAATAGAGAATGTCCAATCTCTGAAGGCGCAGGCGGTACATATACGACCTGGAATAGTTTAAGGAATAACAGCAATGATACTTCAATGATTATATACTGGATACACTAGAGGGGGTTAATCCGGTCGCTTGTAAGCCGACAGGAGTAGGAGGGGGGGGGGGGGGGTAGAATCCGACTGCCTCATCCGGCCAAGGGTATCCCAGGTGAACCCACTGTAGTGCCGTTCAATGCGCCGGCGATCCTTGGACCACAGATGAAAGCAGGTGGACTCTTTGTGGGCCGGCGTCATCCGGTCCACGGAGGAGAGACGTGAAGCGACCTCGTCTTGCAGAGCGTCTCCTCACCTTGCGTCCTCTCCAGGGGGGGGGGTTCCAACACACGGCAGTGTCGGGGGTCTTTATCCATGGAATAATCAATGTATACAAAGCATAATCCGTGCCTGGGAAGGCGGGCTGTCGTCGGTAGAATAATCCGGTATACAGGTCCACTCGCTCGTCGGCTCTGGGGCTCCTCGGGTGCAGCTTCACGTGGGGTCAACCACCCTGGGTAAGCAGCCAGTTCTCTGCCCGAAACGATGGGGTACTGACTACGGTAGTATTCTCACCGCACGAAGCACTATATATTAACAGACTATTATTAGCCTAATAGACTACGTCCAACTCGACGATATAGTGCCAAATATGACTATTCAAATATTAATATACACGATGTCTCAATACCGATGGTAGGCGAACTTGGCCTTACTCCCACACGTGGCGTCGCGGGGAGGCTTTACGTCTGTGACTCTATTGGAGGGTAAGAAACTGGACTGAAAAGAAAGTCCTACTTTAGTAGCGCAGTATATATACGCACTATGAACAAATAGTCCCATTAGTGGTGCGGTAGTCAGATTCCTACGCGGAACTAGGACTTGTTCGTACATGTGGAGCGGTACGTTTGAACTGGGTCTGAGGGGTATGGCAGCCTGGCACCAAGGTCTCGACCAATAGTAGAATGGAGACTATTATGGGATGTTCAGTAGGCTAGAATGGATATTCAATGCATATTGTACAAGGAATATACAAGGGATATCAGGGAATATTAGAGAATATACAAATACAATTAAATATATATATATAATAAATATATATATTCGGTTTAATCTGGCCCTTCACAACAGGTACCCTGAACAATATATGCCGGCATTAAGATAGGACTTATAGGTATTTTGTGGGCTCACTCTTTTATTTTATTCCTTTTCTTTGAGCGTGATAAGGCGTGTATTTCCTAAATAATTCCCGTTCTGTGAATCCCTTTATTCTCTTCCCTATGCTCCCCCCTTCCTTCCCCATATTCTCAACCGGGGACAGTAAGAGTGTAATTCCTTAGAGGAGGTAAATACTGTGTTCCGCCCAGACGTGGGCAGCGTTTAGTCTGGGTACCTGAGAGCACTTGGTGCCTGGGTGTAATATTATAATTGACTCATGTCATTGATTCATGCCATTGATTCATGCCAGTAATTATTGTATGGATACCCATGGTGCAGTAATCACCAGACGTAGCATTGTTGTAACTAGGCTGAGTTACAATACAGTCATCCAGAACGGGAGCACTGTGTGTGTGTCTTTCATTATTTCTAACCCTAACCCTAACCCTTTGATACGGGTAATATATGTAACCTTAACCCCTTCCTATTCTACCTTTTCCATTTCCATTGTAAGGGTTCTGGTGTCACTAAGGGAGGGTACTGCTTGCGGGGGGGAACCAAGTTATTTCTCTACCATCCGGTCATTAGGTGTGGGAGGGCAAAAGGGGCACCTGTGGAGGGTGAGGGTGTGTTGGGGAGTACTGCTGACTGCTCCAGAGAGAGGGAGGAAGACCAGAGTACCGGACCAGGTTTGTAAACCCTGGGCCTCATCCACTCCCACTGCCAGCCTCCAGTTGACGCTCCGGACCCCAAAGACGGAGGTGCAGCTGGCCAGAGTGCTACTGTGTCTCGCTACCTATTGACCGCACACCACAATTCCCACGAAGCAGGGATAATCCACCCTGCTACATATAGATAGAAATAAAAAACTAAACAATTAACAAAACATACAATAAATATCAATTTTTAAAGATACAAAATGAGAACTTGTAGGCTAATAGGCAAAAACCCATACACAAATGCAATACACATTAAGGCGAATGCAATACACATTAAGGCAACAGCTGTAATTGAGTTTTTAGTTCCTTTTTAAAAATCGATTTACTAAAAGTGTAGAGATAACTAGGTAGGTTGTTCCAGAGTGTTATGCACCTATAAATAAAAGACCGCTTTAAAGCATTGGTTCTAGGACGAGGGAGTACAAACTGACCATTTCTGGCCCCTCTTGTATTATGGTCTTGTATAGAGCTTCTGTAAACAAGTTGCTCAAACACAAAATATGGAGTCTTGCTGTTAATGACTGATTTACACAATACAAATGAGTTAGACTATAACCTTTTTTCAACTGTGAGCCAGGAGAGACCAGCATGCATACGGTTGACATTGGACCTTAGTGAGCAACCCAAAGCCAACCGTGCTGCCCTGTTCTGGACTACCTGTAGTCTCCTGATCTCACCTTTGGTGGCAGATGACCAGATCACAGAACAATAATCAACATGACACAGGACTAGACTCTGAATAATCTGACATAGAAGAGGACGATCAACAAAAGAAGCACATTTTCTAACAATGCCTACAGCTCTTCCCATCTTTGAGACAATGTTAGTGATGTGGTTTGACCAAAATAGAGTACTATCCAGTGTCACTCCAAGGAGCTTAATGCTTTCAACTTGCTTAACTATGGAGTTGCATGAATTTCAAATAAGCTTTGGGTTACAAGACAACCCATGCCTCGATCCAAACACCATACTTTTTGTCTTAGAGATGTTCAGTACAAGCCTGTTAGCCAATCATTCACATCATTAAGTTCTCTGCTCAGGACTTCATTAAGCATACCTGTAACTGAGGGGTACAATTCCCTGACTGTATTGATAAGTATGGTATTATTAAACCACTACCTCTTGTACTTTAACTTCTGGCCATCAAGTACATGATATAGATATGATGAACACTTTCCCACCTGATGAAACGAAGTCCACACAAATGTACAAATCGAATATTTTATATAGCAAAGGGTATATACAACGTTCACTTGATGACATTTATGATTTGAAATGCACTTGTATGGCAAATGAGTATTCGTAGGTAAATCAACATTGAATGTCCAATCTCTGGTTACGCAGGGAGTAAGTATACAACCTGGTTCTTTAGGGAACTATAGCGATGGTACTTAAATGATTATAGCTGGATACACTAAGGGGGGGGGGGTCCCGCTGGTTGTAAGACAGTAGGAGGGGGGGGTTAGAAGAGCCGCTGGCGGTATCCCACAACGGAGAGACGTGAGGCGACCTCACTGGTGTAGAGCGCCGTCTCACCTGGACTCCTCTCCGGGGGGTAGTTCCAACACTCAGCAGTGTTGGCCGTTATCCATGGAATAATCAAAGCACCCAAAGCATGTAGATAATCCAAGCCGTGGAAGGCTCGCCGTCGTCCGGGTAAAGTAATCCAATGTACAGGTCCACTCGTCCTGGCCCGGAGCTCCTCGGATGCAAGCACCACAAGTGGTCTGCCCAGCCTGGTTAAGACTCCAGATAACGTCAGGAACGATGGGGGTGCTGCTCACTTTATAACTCTAACCGAACGATGCACCATACATAATAGACTATTATTAGCTTAATAGAATACGTCCAACTCGACGGTATAGTGCCAAACTATGACAATTCAACTATTAATCCACACGATATCTCAATGCCTATTCTGAGGCCAAGTAGGCCTTACTGCACCACACGTGCGTCGTGGGTGAGGCTTCGCGTCTGTTACTCGGTTGGAGGGTAAAGAACTAATGGACTAAAAGAAAGTTCTACTTTACTTGCGCCATATATATATGCGCTGTGAACAAATAGTACCATTCGTATTTCGCCAGACGTATTCCTACGCGGAACCGGGCTTGCCACGACATGTTGGTCGGCACGATTGAACTTGAACCTAGGGGTATGGCTGCTGGCGCCAGGTTCTCGTCCAATGGTAGAATGAAACTATTATGGGCTGTTTAGTAGACTAAAGGGATATTCAGTGCATATTGTACAAGGAATATACAGGGGATATCAAACGATATACAAATACTATTAAATATATATCCATAAATAAATATATATATTCGGTTTAATCTGATCCTTCACAACAGCCGCCCCCTAATTAGTCCCACCTAATTAGCTAAGCAGAGACAGATTAACCGCACTGTCTACCACTCAAGGTCCGCTGTAAGGGTCAGTCAACTCACAAAGTCATGGGGTCATGGTCATCATCGATAGTGTCTGGGAGTCGGGGCAGTTCTATTAGCCTCGCCACGGGTCGTGTGTAAGTTCGCCCTTGGACGAGTACTTCAGCTGCTCGGACCTTGCCATCGGCACCGGTGATCACTTTGCTTACGCGGCCAGCCGGCCACATAGCTCTGGGTAGTGACTGGTCGATAATCATGACGACTGTTCCTTCTGTCAAATTGTCTCTCTCTTTTACCCACTTCTGGCGGGTCTGTAGAGACGGTAGGTAGTGGAGTAGGAAGCTGCTCCAAAACTTGTCAGCTAGCACTTGACTGTACCTCCACATTCTTCGGCCGTTCGCTTCTTCAGGCCTGTACATTGTCTGGGGTAGCGCGGGGTCCAGCCGCCCCATTAAGAGTGTGTTGGGGGTGACTGGGTCGACATCTGCTACATCACTGGAGACGTAGCCGAGGGGCTTGGAGTTCAATACTCCCTCGATCTCCGTGAGGACTGTCATTAGGACTTCCTCCGCCACAGTCTGGGCCCCAAGCACGGCGTACAGGGCTGTCTTTATAGAACGTACTTCTCGTTCCCAGGTTTCACCGAAGTGGGGTGCGTTCGGGGGATTAAACTGGAAGTCAATCTGGGATGGAGCTAGGTGGGTCTTAAGTTCTGGGCCCATAGCTTGGAAGCTCTCTCTCAGCTCTCTTTCTCCGCCTTTGAAGTTTGTCCCGTGATCAGACAACAATGTAGACGGTTTTCCTTTCCGTGATGTGAATCTTCGGAAGGCCATAAGGAATGAGTCTGTGCTCATGGTCGGAAGGAGTTCGATATGGATCGCTCTGGTGGTCATGCATTTGAATACAATACCCCACCGCTTCTCGGTTCCTCTTCCTCTCTTTATATACAACGGGCCAAAACAGTCCATGCCTGTGGAGTGGAATGGCTTGTCGCCGAGTCGGAGGCGACAGGGGGGTAGGTCAGCCATCCGTGGTATGCTGGGCTGCGCGCGGCACTTTCGGCAGTCTAGACAGGTTCGCTGGAAGCGTCGCACCGCTTCTCTTCCTTGAAGTATCCAATAGCGACGTCTGATCTCCGCGAAGACTCTCTCTGCTCCTGCGTGGTGTACATCCTCGTCGTATTTCTTTATGATCAGCTCTGTGACCTTGTGTCGGCTGTTCAAGACTATCGGGTACTTAATGTCATCCGGTAGATCGGGGGCTCTCCGCAGGCGACCACCCACTCTGATGAGATTATGGGCGTCACTCTCGGGTGCCAGGTGGAGCAGTCTGCTGTCTGATGGGACGGGCTTTCCTCCCTGTAGACAGTCTAGCTCATCGGGGAACGAGTCTCTCTGGGCTCGTTGTAGTAGAAGAAGTTCTGCTTCTTCGTAGTCAGCTGCTGAAATGTCAGTGGTGGACTGAATCTCTGGGTGGTGCCACAGGAATGTCTTTTGCTGCGCACTCTCTAGGGTAATGCAGTCATCTATGTTGGGGTCTGTGGAGGCGACTGTGCTCAGTCCACAGAACATAGGTTTCTTGTTCTCAGCCTCCTCGTTACTTGCTTCCCGTGGGGTGGGCGTAGGCCACTCTTCTTCCAGGAGCTTGAGGAATTCTGGTCCGTCACTGTAGATGTTGCGACGGGTGAGGTCATCCAGAGACATTCCCCGGGTGATGACGTCAGCTGGGTTGTGTTTGGTGTCCACATACCGCCAGCTCGCTGCCTCTGTTAACTCTTGAATCTCTGTGACTCTGACTCCCACGAAGACTTTGTATCTGCATGAATCAGACTTGATCCATGTGAGTACTGTCGTGGAATCTGACCACAAGATTGTTCTGTGCACCGGAATGGTGAGTTCACATTGGATTAACGTGGCTAGATGCGCTCCTGCTAGGGCTGCGCAGAGCTCTAGACGCGGGATAGATTGTTGCTTTCGTGGGGCTATTCTTGAGCGAGCCAGGATGAAAGCAGTGTGTATCTTTCCTCCCTTCTCTTGGGCACGCAAGTAGGCCACCGATCCATAGGCTACTTCGGAGGCGTCGCTGAAGACGTGTAGATCAATCTTGCATGTCTCTGGCCTCACTGTGGATGGGAAGTAGCTGCGGCGTATATTGACGCCTGGGAGTGAGCGGAGTTCCGTCTCCCACTCTCTCCATGTTGAGGCAAGGTGTGCGGGTATGGGGTCGTCCCAGCCCTGGTCCTTGTCCCATAGTGCTCGTACAATCATCTTTGCCCTGGTGGTGTAAGGTAGAATACATCCCAACGGGTCATATTGTCTGGCGAGTGTTCTGTACACACTCCGTCTGGTGGTCGGTGTCGCCGTCGACCTTCCCTGCTCTGGAGTCAGGGGTTTGTGTCTATAGTGGAGCGAGTCTGTTTTGAAGCGCCAGACTAGTCCTAGTGTCATTTCTTGGGCTTCTCCTGGGATGGTCGCCATCCAGGTCTCGCTGCTGGCAGCCTTGTCCGCGGGGGAGAGGCTGCGCAATACGTGCGGGTCACTGCTGGCCCACTGCCTGAGATCAAAGCCGCCTTTGATCAGGGAGGCGCGTAGCTTGATTAGGAGAGCCTCGGCTTCTTCTTGAGTCGAAACGCTTTGTAAACAGTTGTCCACGTAGAAACTGTTCTTCACACTGTGTCGGACCTCTTCATCTGCTGCTGGGTCCTCTGCGACGTGTTTCTGTAGTGCAAATGTAGCACAGCACGGGCTGCATGTGGTTCCGAAGGGGAGTACTTCCCACTGGTAGATGGCTGGGTTCTCATCTCCGATCCTCTCTCTCCATAGGAACCGCAGCAGGGGCTTGTCCTCCTCCACTAGTCTCACCTGCAGGAACATCCCTTTGATATCCCCGCTGATAGCCACCTTGTCCTGGCGGAAGCGCAGTAGCACGCCCAGTAGGGAGGGGCCGAGTGTGGGGCCGGGCAAGAGCTCTTTATTCAGATTTTGGGATCCGATCTGGTAGCTGCAGTTAAACACAATGCGATCCTTGCCGTTGTGATGGACCTTGTGGTGCGGCACGTACCATGATTCGGTCGTCTGATCGGCCTCTTAAATGTCAATCTTTGTCACGTGTCCCGCTGTGATTAGCTTCTCAATCTCAGCGCGGTACACACCCTCTTGAGCGGGGTCTTTGGCTAGGCGCCGCTCCGTGTTCAATAGATAGCGCTCCGTGGCGTCTTTCTTTGCGTGAAAGGTGGGCATTCCCTCTCGCCTCAGGAGTGGAGTTGCGTATCTCATCACTCCGCCGACTGTGACTCTCTTTGTCCCTTGCTCGAGTAGGTTGATGGCGTAAATGTCTTCTTTAGAACAAATATCTTTCTTTTCGTTCTTAAGGGGCATTGTCTCTAGTGTCCATAGCCTCTCGACATGCTGCAGGAGAGTGGTGTCTTCTTCTGTCGTTCTGGAGTGGAGGCAGCTAGTGGCTGCTGTTCGGTTGAGAGATTTAGCGAGGGGGCCTTGTAGTGTCCACCCTAGGCGGGTCTCGACTGCTGCAGGACAGCCTCGGGGTCCTGTATGGACCCGGTCAATCGGGACTATGAGTTCTGCATGGTCGGAGCCTATCAGCAGGGTCGGGGTAGCGCCGTCTATGAGCGGGATAGGTAGTTGACGCAGGTGCACATATTTATCCATCAACTTGGCGATAGGGTAGGTGTAATGCGATAGTCCTATTTCTTGGCTGGTGAAAGCATTTGTAATCCTATACCGTCGCTCTGGCTGCCCGTTTGCTGCGATAGTGAAGGAGACATTCTCGCCCTTTATCGTCTTTAAATCTCTTCTTATTGTCCGAATCGTCATTTGGTTCTCGCTCCCCCGCAGTCCCAGCTGGGCCGCAGCGGACGCGAGCAGAAGGGTCTTCTCTGACCCGTCATCAAGGACGGCGTAAGTGTCCATGACTTTATCTTGGTAGCTCAATGTCACACGGACTACCTTTAAGAGCACTTGGGCGCCGCTGCTGCTGGCGGGGTCAATGTACATGACACTTGCCTTGGTGCCGCTCGATGGTGCAGGTGAAGGCTGTCTTCTGTTACTGTCGTGTAGTATATCTAGATGGGCTCCGTCGCACCGACTGCACCTTTTCTTTAGGCGGCATTCGGCTGCCATGTGACTGCGCGCACATCGGTAACAGCGCCTGTTGGACTTTATCCATTGACTCACTTCTTCTGCATTCATCTTTGTGAACAGGTCACATTGTGACAGCCAGTGTTCTTTCTCACAGTAGGGGCACACCATCTTCCACTTCTCTTTTCTCGAGGGGGTACTGTGGCTCTTACTGCTCGGTACTGACTCTGATTGGTGCATGACAGTCACCGATCTTCTTCCATCATTTATTCTCCTGGGTCCCTCTCTGGAGCTTGGCATGCTCCGCCCGAACGTATCCAGTCGTAAGCTGCTGACTTCTCTCGCCAGGAAGTCGGCTAGATCAAGGAGGGATGGTTCGGGGCCGTTAGGATCCCGGTAGTCTCTCTGCCGCCTAAAACGCTCTTGTCTTGCGGGTGGCAGCTTCTCCAAAATCCTCTCGACGTTAGAGTTGGCGTATAGCTCATGCATGCCCTTTTCCCGTTGCGCTCCCAGCATCCCTACCAGGGACTGCACTTTGATTGACAGGTCGTCTAATGAGCGATTGTCTGTTGCTGGGGGTAGGCAATCAATATGCCTTATCTCTTGGATTACGTAATCCCATATACGTCCATATCTCTGGTCCAGCGCTGCTAGGGCCGCGGTGTATGGGGTCGTAGAGGTGGCATAGGCTAGCGCTATATTGTGCGCTCGCGGTACTTTCAGGTGCTTCAGTAATATTGCATACTTGTGGCGTTCATCAGCGACATCCACCATCATTGTCTCTAAGCACATCCGGAGCTCCGTGTACTGTGCTCGATTCTCATAGGTGAAGTCTGGAAACGACGGCGTGGCAATGTATGACGCCGTGGATGGCTGATACATCGGCGAGCGTTGGGGGAGAGACCTCCTAGGCGAGTCTCCTCTTGCGCCTCTCTGTGGGCTGGTACCGACAGGGTACCATGGCCCGCTGGTCCAGGTGCTATTCCTCGGGGCTGGTCGTGCGTCGTGCTCACCCGTGAATAGAGTCGGGGGTCTGTAGCGCAGCGCCGCGGGGGTATAGCCTGGGCTGTACTGGACCTCCTGGTCCGGTGGAGTACTGTGCTGTCGTCGGGCTTGGTTCTCCTCTTCTCCCTCTTCTTCCTCTATCAGGTCTTCCAGATCCTGTAGTCGTTTATTTAGCTTCTCCGCAGTGTATGCCGCTCCTTCCTTGTAGCTGGGTCTCGCTTGGACCGGTCTGGGAAGGGGGTCTGCGGGGGGTATAGGCTTGGTCTGTTGGTCAAGTTCAGGGTCGCTTGCTCGGTTAGGAGACGCTGCCCTTGACTGTTGTCTCGACGAGTTCCTTGAACCCCTGGCGGAGGGAGAGGGTGTTGCCTTGAGGATCAGCTGCTCCATTAGCTGCGCTTGTAACTTGTCGCGCTCGACTTCGCGCTTGGTGAGATCTGCTTCTCTTTGGGCACCGGCAGCGGCGCGCTGGGTGTCGGCCCGGTCTCTTGCCATATTCTATTCCGTCTGAAGGCGTCTCATCTCCAGGCGTATGCGCTCTTCTTCGCTCCGTTGCTGTGCTTGGAGTCGATCGCGTTCGCCCTGAAGTCGATCGCGTTCACCCTGAAGTCGATCGCGTTCGGTAGAGGCTGTCAGGCTGACGAGGAACGCCTGTTGTAGCATCCTCTCCGCTTCGCTGGGGGAAGGCGGTTGTGGAGGTGAGCCGCTCCTGGGTGAGCCGCTCCTGGGTGTACTCGTTGGGGAGTCCTGGAGCTCTATTTCCTCGGCGCTCTCCTCCTCTTCTTCCGTGCAGAGTTCTCTCTCTGTAGGGTTGTCTTCCTCCCGGGGCTGGTCGGGGACTACTTCTTCGGTATTGGCGGGGGGTAAAGGCATGTCAGCTCCCTCCTGGTCCCCACCGTGAGCTTGGTCAGTTACATTAGAACCTACTAGGGCCTCTGTGGTCGGGGAAACCTGGTCGTTAAGGTCAGACATAATTTTACTTTCTACTTTTACCGCGTTTACCGTTTGTCGAAGGCTAGGTAGTTGACTGACAGCGTAATCCTCTAAGTACTGAGGTGGCTGTCGTCTGCGCTGCGGGCGTTCTACGTTAGGAGGACCGTTTCGTGGAGTGTTCATCATAGGCCATTTTAATATTAATAACACTATATTAATATTACACTAGTTACCCTCCGGCTCGAAGGACCAATTGTAACTGAGGGGTACAATTCCCTGACTGTATTGATAAGTATGGTATTATTAAACCACTACCTCTTGTACTTTAACTTCTGGCCATCCAGTACATGATATAGATATGATGAACACTTTCCCACCTGATGAAACGAAGTCCACACAAATGTACAAATCGAATATTTTATATAGCAAAGGGTATATACAACGTTCACTTGATGACATTTATGATTTGAAATGCACTTGTATGGCAAATGAGTATTCGTAGGTAAATCAACATTGAATGTCCAATCTCTGGTTACGCAGGGAGTAAGTATACAACCTGGTTCTTTAGGGAACTATAGCGATGGTACTTAAATGATTATAGCTGGATACACTAAGGGGGGGGGGGGTCCCGCTGGTTGTAAGACAGTAGGAGGGGGGGGGTTAGAAGAGCCGCTGGCGGTATCCCATCTGGCCGACGATTTCTTGGGAGAATTCAGAGTCCTGAACACGATGCCCACAGAACCTCGGTCCGCTGATGAATACAGCTGGACCCTCTGGTGGACGGTAGCTGCCGGTCCACAACGGAGAGACGTGAGGCGACCTCACTGGTGTAGAGCGCCGTCTCACCTGGACTCCTCTCCGGGGGGTAGTTCCAACACTCAGCAGTGTTGGCCGTTATCCATGGAATAATCAAAGCACCCAAAGCATGTAGATAATCCAAGCCGTGGAAGGCGCGCCGTCGTCCGGGTAAAGTAATCCAATGTACAGGTCCACTCGTCCTGGCCCGGAGCTCCTCGGATGCAAGCACCACGATGGGGGTGCTGCTCACTTTATAACTCTAACCGAACGATGCACCATACATAATAGACTATTATTAGCTTAATAGAATACGTCCAACTCGACGGTATAGTGCCAAACTATGACAATTCAACTATTAATCCACACGATATCTCAATGCCTATTCTGAGGCCAAGTAGGCCTTACTGCACCACACGTGCGTCGTGGGTGAGGCTTCGCGTCTGTTACTCGGTTGGAGGGTAAAGAACTAATGGACTAAAAGAAAGTTCTACTTTACTTGCGCCATATATATATGCGCTGTGAACAAATAGTACCATTCGTATTTCGCCAGACGTATTCCTACGCGGAACCGGGCTTGCCACGACATGTTGGTCGGCACGATTGAACTTGAACCTAGGGGTATGGCTGCTGGCGCCAGGTTCTCATCCAATGGTAGAATGAAACTATTATGGGCTGTTTAGTAGACTAAAGGGATATTCAGTGCATATTGTACAAGGAATATACAGGGGATATCAAACGATATACAAATACTATTAAATATATATCCATAAATAAATATATATATTCGGTTTAATCTGATCCTTCACAACAATACCATTTGATGGACAAGCATAATACAAGGTGGAATCATCTGCATATTGGACCAATTTGGCATTCTTAGTAGCCCACGGTAGGTCATTTGTGAACACTGAGTAGAGCAGAGACCCTAGGGAGCTCCCCTGTGGAACACCACACTCCAAACTTCTACTACTAGATAGGCTGCCATTCAAATAAACCTGCTGAGATCTGGAGGACAGATAACTGCATCCACATCAAAGCCAGGGGATTAAAACCATAGTTTATCAATCAAGAGAGAATGGTCAAGCACATCAAATGCAGCACTGAAATCTAAAAACACAGCTCCCACTATCATGGAGTTATCAATAGCTCTGAGCCAGTCGTCAGTCATCTGAACTAGAGCAGTCAATGTGGAGTGACCAGTTCTGTATGCATGTTGAGACTCTGTAGCCAGACTGTTAAACTGAAAATATTCTTGGATTTGTGCAAAAACACACTTTTCCATGATTTTGCTTAAAACTGGTAAAATGCTTATAGGTCTGGAGTTGCCCTCATTAAAAAATGATTTGGAGTCTTTGGGTAAAGGAGTAACCTTAGCCTCCTTCCATCTCTTTGGACATAGTCCCACTTGTATACATCTATTAATAATATGACACACTGGACTTAAAAGCTGTTCTTAAATCTTGAACTCTTGGCATGTATGGCCGGTATCTCCTCCCTGGGGGAAGGAGCTGAAAGAGGTGATGTGCTGGGTGAGACTGGTCCTTGATGATACACTTAGAGCGGTGGAGGCAGCGGGAGGTGAAGACGGAGGTGATGTTTGGTAGAGGAGTCCCGACGATCCTGCCTGCCACCTTCACCACCCTCTGTAGAGCCTCTTGCTCTGCCTTTGTGCAGCTGGAGAACCACACAGACACACCGTAGGTCAGCACACTCTCTAGTTACTGTCTGTACAATACTGCTGTAGGCCTATAATACTTATGTAAATAAGTAAGGCAATTGAAATATATCTGCAGTACAGCTCAATACACACAATTGTTAAGGGGATGCAGACCAGAGAAAGACTTCCGTCTTGTTTACATCAGGGTCCCCCATTTTCAATTCATCATAAATGTACAGTTCCCTCCCCCTTGTATATATTTACTGTATGTCACAAATGTAACAGTACTGCATGGTCTGCATCCCCTTAACAATTGTGTGTATTGCGCTGTACTGCATTCTGCAATCTGTTAATAAAGTTTTCAATCAATCAATCAATCCGGGCCTGTGACGTCACTGTACCCATTCTGCAATCTGTTAATAAAGTTTTCAATCAATCAATCAATCAATCAATCCGGGCCTGTGACGTCACTGTACCCATTCTGCAATCTGTTAATAAAGTTTTCAATCAATCAATCCGGGCCTGTGATGTCACTGTACCCATTCTGCAATCTGTTAATACAGTTTTCAATCAATCAATCAATCAACCAATCAATCAATCAATCAATCAATCAATCAAGCAATCAATCAATCAATCGGTCACTGTACCCATTCTACAATCTGTTAATAAAGTTTTCAATCAATCAATCAGGGCCTGTGGCGGTCACGTGTACCCATTCTGCAATCTATTAATAACGTTTTCAATCAATCAATCAATCAATCCCGCAGTGCAACGTGACCCAAATCAGCCAATGCCCGCAGTGAAACACTCCAATTCAGCCATTGGGTGGGACGGTCACGTGACCCAAATCAGCCAATGGAAGCGTCCGGGACCTCAGCCTGCGGGAGCTCAGCCTGCGGGACCCCAGCCTGCTGGGCGATGTGGTTCTGCAGGTGGATAGTATTGAGTTTATCACTGGTTAAGCTTAGGCCGCTCTTTCGAAGTTGGTTACGGTTAGAGTTTGGAATCAGGGCTGGTGTTCTATCGCCCTGCTCCAGTGGTGCGTTATTGAAATCATCTGGGGTGACACGCACCACGTGCACGCGCGCTCCCGGCGCGTGCGTGCGCTCCCGCGAATGCGCATTTAATGTCCCCTCGCTTGGGCACAGACTAAAGACAGTGCCTAATTGCCTCTACGAATGGAATGTAACACGTCTTCACAACAAGGTTAGGTGTGAATGTGTCTGAGAACGTATTTAACACACCTGACGACCGGAGCTATTGATATGCAAATAGCGAGTGAGGTCCCACACCGTGGGACCCCGTCCCATGAACAACGCATGCCTGCGGCCTGCTCTAAGACAAACTCTAACCTTAACCAACTTCGAAAGAGTGCTTAAGCTTAACCGGTGTAGAAACAGGAGTCACACGTTTGGGCGCACATGTCACATGAAGTGGCCAATCAGAGAGCGTCTCCGCAAAATGCGGCTACGGAAAAATATAACGCCTGTGGGTGGGGCTGCTAGATTGGGTACCGAAGACGTCACTTCCGGAATGCCAGCCGCCATCTTGGTGACCTACTTTATTAGCGACATCAACACAGCACATCTTAATGACACAGAAAGACAGCTATATTTGGAGAAGACGTCGATTATTCGTTGCGATCCATATTTATAACTTTCAACTTTATTTTGTCCCTTAAAATTAGCTGAACGTCTGCCCCAACTTACTTTTCCCGACATCTACATCTATCTTGTACATAATCCATCCCCATTCACCGGAGCGTGGAGGCTTTCAAGAGCACCGATGCTTATCAATATTCCGTTGCAGGATGGGTGAACGACACCAAGATATGGCATCTGGAGACAAAAAATATATATGTAATCACAGGACGTGTAAGTAATTCAACAACCATTATCAACCGTGTAATTCTGGTGGTGGTTAACGTTAAGTCTAGAGTGCTAATGTTATGTGTGCTAGTGACATTATGCGACTTTCCATGTTGACTGCCAGAACGTTAAGCCTTAATACTAGTCTTTAAAACAATAACGTTAGACTAACGTTACCACACGAGTTCAAATATTATATCGTTATGTATTTGAACAATTTTGTTAACAGTTGCAGTTTAGGTGAATTGAATGATGGGGTGAAATGATGAATTGAAAATGGGGGACCCTGATGTAAACAAGACGAACGTTTTTCTCTGGTCTGCATCCCCTTAACAATTGTATGTATTGAGCTGTACTGTACCCATTCTGCAATCTGTTAATAAACTTATCAATCAATTAGGCAGTTTAATATTTTATTCTGTATTCTGTTTTCTAATAATACAAAGTTCTCTAGTGTAGTGCCGAGAGATGGGAGTCGGGGACAGTGGCTCAAGGCAGAGTGAATAGCCTTTATTAAGCACAGAAATACAACATGCTACTGCTACGTTGCTTGCAGTCGACTGACTGACTGAGAGAATTGCCGAATACATATATACATACACAAATGTTCTAGAACATTGGCCATGACATCATACGGTGACATCAGCCATGTTCTAGAACGTTTGGCTATGACATGACCACAAATGTTCCAGAATGTTTGGGCGGAACTAATGTTCCTAACCCTAGTTCCGTGGGTGAATTATGTACAATTAACAATCACTACACTAGGCTATATTTATTTTTTACTGACCGGTCTAATAAATAAATAAATTTCACCACAGGCAGGTGTTCTCAGGTTAGAACCTCACTGTTTTGTTTAGGTCCTAGTCTGGAGTTCTCAAATGTTCAAAATAACATGGCTCACTTTTGCATTATCTTCATCAGATGGGGTCTAGAAAACGAAGACACTGCCAGAGAGTCGTACCTGATGACGATGCAAGATCGCCATGCAGACCTCACCGTTGCAGCATCTGGGCTTATCATCAATCCAGAGCTGCCATGGATGGGTGCATCACCAGATGGCGTGGTGACCTGTGCTTGCCATGAGCCTGGCATGTTAGAGATTAAGTGTCCTTTCAGTGCAAAAGGCCGCACTCTAAATGAATGTGCCAAAGACTCACGGTTCTGCTTGACTGTCACTGAGGAAGGTTTGATGAGCCTAAAGCTAGATTATTCCATATACAGCCATAGAAAAATCGATGTAATGTGCTATTTAATTCTAATTCATCTAGTTTATTGACTGATTGATTGAACATGTACCTTGGTCGTGTAGTGTATCTTGTAGACCAGGCCCATTGCAAGTTGCTGTACTCTGTCGTCTACTCTAAGCCATCCTAGGTTGTCAAAATGGGCAGGGGTGAGGTGGGTTCTAGGAGTAAGGTCAAATAAATTCTGAAAGAAACTATCCTGTCTTTTGGTCATGTATTTGTGTAATGTGTACACATTCATCTGACATCACTGAATCATATATATTCAAATACCGTAGATTGTGCAGATATGGTTTATTTAAAGCCAGATTTACAGTAAAGGGCACGTTTATTACCTTAAGAGGGAAACTTGTAATAGATCCATTTCACATGGTAAGCAACTACTGCCTGTCTATTCTGTGGGCACCACAGATGGGCAAATATTACAAAGAGCACAGCAAACTGTTACCATCTTGTCAACAGAGGTAGGTTGTCCTTGAGCGGCTGTTTGGCAGAGCGACAGCGGGATGGTGGTCTGAATGATGGTGGTCTGAATGATGGTGTATTTGTTCCTGACCAGGCCAATGACTCTTTCCACATGGATCCTAACGGCAGCAAGTCCCCTTGTTGCTTCTAGTTCCAGGGGGTGCAGTTGCTGCTTGCCTCTGGTGAATGCTGGAATTTTCAACTGTGCACAATACAGGCCTACCGTATCTTTGACATTGAAGCCTCTATCTGCAAGAATGACATCTCCTGGTGATATTTTCTCAAGATAACCACAGTTTTCTGTGATGTGCTTGTCGCTTGTGCGTCCACCCCAGCCATTTGACACAAAGGATATAACACCTTGGGGTGTTATTGAAATCAAGAATTTTACAGTGTTGTGATGCTTGTACTGAGAGTATGTTTGTGCATGAGTTCTCAAGTTCTTTGGCTTCTCTATGAATATTTCCAAACAGTCGATAGAAGTGCAGTTTTTAAAATTATCCCTGAAACACATGGGCAGACTGACCTGAATTTGTTCTTTTGATGGCCAAAATATAAGTGGTGACATTCTAACATACATTACATCTAATGTACTATTAAATATTCTGACAACACTTGTCTTAGACATACGAAATAAATAGACAAAAAAATATAGAGGTAAATTAAGTCTCATTCTCATCAGTGTTAACAGAAAGCTATGAAAGGGAGTCAGTCTGGGACTAGGTTTCAGAAATCCTGACAGGAAAGTAAAGACAACCATTAATTTAGCATAGCTTGGAAGGCCTGTGAGTTCCAGTACCATGTCATCATTTCCTTTAAAGGCCTCTTCGTTCAAAGACAGCCCATCAACGTTGTCTTTTAGACGAACCTCTGCCCTAAGTCGTGCACACTAATTTGTCAATGCCTTGACTGTAGCTTGGCAGGCTGCATTCGAGCATGGCCCCACTATGCCTGTGAATGGCTTGGGAGTAATTGTGCTCATCCTTCATGCATTCTGCCCGTACTTGCATGGTGTTGTCATGCTCAGTGTCATCGCTGGTGCTGGAGGGGGCCACAGTCTCATGGTCATCACTGCTAGGGGCCATTGTCTCAGTCCTTTTCCGTTTAATCTGCTGGGTATGCTCAAACCTACTGTTGGCATAGATGGTTTTCTGCCTTTGTCCAGCTGAAGTGTGTGCAAACAGGCTAGGTACATAATCAGGGCTCATGGGGTTCTCACTTTTTCTGCCTAAGCAGACAGAGAGACAAGAATGGTAGACTATTAAATGTGTGCATACCATCAAAATATTGACCAAAAGGTAATGTCCCTTTCATCTTTTTCTCAGAATTTGTTCTCTCTTATTCACATATATATATACTGCAGGTAAGTATATTGTATTGTATATTTAATTAAGTGCAGAGGTAAGTAAGAGTAGCTTTACAACTGGGTTTAATAACAGTTTCCTTTTTGACAAGTAGCTAGGTATGTGATTAGTGTAATAAATCCAACCACTACACAGTCTGAATCTATCTCAAATTAGCATGTGTTTGGATGACACTGCTAACGTTAATTATATAGCAACTGAAGTTAACCATGTTTAAGTGTTTCAAGTGTTTCCCTGAGCTAAAAGATTAAAATAATAATTAACATTAGATAACGTTAGATAGATGTAGGTTCCATCCTAGAGGCTAATCTCTCCTGTGACAAAATGGCATCCAATGTAATAAAAAAAGTCAACCAACGAACTCGATTCTTGTACCGGATCTCCTCTCTGGTAAACAACAATACCCTGAAGACTCTGGCAGGAGCACTCATTCAGGGGTACTACGACTATGCTTGCACCTCATGGTACCAAAGCACCTCAAAGGCGCTAAAAACAAAATTACAAACATCTCAAAACAAACTGGTCAGACTACTGCTTGACCTTACTCCTAGAACCCACCTCACCCCTGCCCACTTTGACAACCTAGGATGGCTTAGAGTAGATGACAGAGTACAGCAACTTGCAATGGGCCTGGTCTACAAGATACACTACACGACCAAGGTACCCATGTACATGGCAAAATACTTCCCAAAGGTCAGTGAATACCACGATCACAACACCAGAGGGAGCTCCACAAATCATGTTAAACCCAGATTCGGCTCAAATAAGGGACTAAACACGTTTCGCAATTATGCCACATCAATGTGGAACGCCCTACCCAAAGCTGTAAAGGAATGTGGATCACTACCCACTTTCAAAACCTCTCTCAAGAGACACCTACGGGAGACTGCAATTCAACACTGGCCCCTGTAAATATCCTAACCCAACCCCCTCCAATGTACAGTCATTTACCTAGTATGGTTTTGTCAATAGTCCAATGTACAATTTTGTTTGTTTGTACAGAGTCTCCCCCCCCTCAATGTACAGTTTTGCTTGTCTATACAGTGTGCCCCCCCCCCCCCCCAACCACCTCCAATGTAAATTACCCAGTATGGTTGTCAATATCCCAGTGTACCCAACCCCCCCCACCCAACCTCCTCCAATGTACAGTTTCTACGTCAAATGTATATACTCCCTTTTCTTGACTCCTTCTGTATCACAAACAGTACTGTATTTGCAAATCTGGTATGTCATAAATGTATAGATGTAGCAGTACTGACTATCTGTATGTCATGTATGTCATATATGTCCTGATGAATTGAAAATGGGGGACCCTGGTGGAAACAAGACGAAAGTCTTTCTCTGGTCTGCATCCCCTTAACAATTGTGTGTATTGAGCTGTACTGTATTGTACCCATTCTGCAATCTGTTAATAAAGTTTTCAATCAATCAATCAATCAGTGGTCCCTTCTGATTGAAGCCAACCATTTATTGCGCCGATCTAACTCCTTTGGGATGGAATACAATTGTAGTTCGGGGTTTCTCTGACGACTGTTGTTACAGCCAACTGCACAACATATCCCGGGCATATTGTATGAAGTTGTATGAACTTTAGTTGTGTTTCGCGCAACTTCTCTTCTCTAGTTGTGGCGCGCAGGAGTACCTCTCTCATTCACCTGTCGGACACAATACAGGACACAAAGATGGCCGCGCTAAATCGCTGTGACGTCATATGGCCCAAATGATGATGTCTATGGTCGTGAGCAGCAGAAAAAAATAACGCATCTCCTCCCCGATTTCAGAATCCCGGAAGTGTTGCGGTGGTCTATTGTTCTTGAACCGTTGAATCAGTAGCGCGGTTCCTGCAGTGAGTCTGGGACTCTGGTCTGCTGCTGCTGCTGCTGCTGCTGCTGCTCCTCTGTGCTGCTGCTGCTCGGCGTGGGACCGACATCTGAGCCCCGTCCTCCTGGTGATGGAGGCTCGAGTCGTCAGGTAGTGACTGACATGTGTTTTCTAGCTGCATGTAGAGAGTGTTTGAGGGGAGTTCTCCTCTTACTGTGTTGTTAGCAGCGTCCGTCCACAGCTGCTGCTTATCGCTCGTTAGCATAGTTAGCATAGCCAGCCATTAGCTCTCTCGCTCTCTCGTGTTTGTTCTCGGTCTTGCTCCACGTTCATTACAATAGTTATTTTCGTTACTGGTATATTTCTGTAGTTTTTCTTCTGTATCTGGGCCTAGTGTTAACTTAACTGGGGCTAGTGTTAGCTTAACTGGGGCTAGTGTTAGCTTAACTGGGGCTAGTGTTAGCTTAGCTGGGCCTAGTGTTAGCGTAGCTGGGCCTAGTGTCAGTTTAGCTGGGGCTAGTGTTACCTTGCTGGGGCTAGTGTTAGCTTAGCTGGGGCTAGTGTTAGCTTAGCTGGGGCTAGTGTTACCTTAGCTGGGGCTAGTGTTAGCTTAGCTGCGTCTAGTGTTAGCTTAACTGGGGCTAGTTTTACCTTAGCTGGGGCTAGTGTTAGCTTAGCTGGGGCTAGTGTTAGCTTAACTGGGGCTAGTGTTAGCTTAGCTGGGGCTAGTGTTAGCTTAACTGTGGCTAGTGTTAGCTTAGCTGGGCCTAGTGTTAACTGGGGATAGTGTTAGCTTAGTTGGGCCTAGTGTTAGCATAGCTGGGCCTAGTGTTAGCTTAACTGGGGCTAGTGTGAGCTTAACTGGGCCTAGTGTTAGCTTAACTGGGCCTAGTGTTAGCTTAACTGGGCCTAGTGTTAGATTAGCTGGGGATAGTGTTAGCTTAGCTGGGGCTTGTGTTAGCTTAACTGGGCCTAGTGTCAGCTTAGCCGGGGCTAGTGTTAGCTTAGCAGGGCCTAGTGTTGGCTTAACACTTTCAGTGCCCAGCAGGGGGCGCACATTTAGTGCTTGAATGCCCACCATCCACTTCAATGTTAGCATTAATATCGCCTAATCTATGTTTTAAATTATGGCTATGTGTCTAATCTGCCCGTTGCATTATCAATGACTCATTTCCAGTCAACATTGTCGAAGCGGATTGTTTTTTTTTATCGGTTCATTTCCGTTTTATAGCATTTTGAAAAGCCCTCGTTTTCACGGAAAAAATAGTTTCCTTGATAATCGCCCTGTACTGTAATATTCTAGAACATTGTAATTTTTCGGCCTATTTATGAATAGTTTTCAAATAAACGCTAGATTATCGATAGTATATGTGTACGTGTGCACGCTGGTGCCGCGCGCTGAAAATCGATTCTCTCAGTTCCTGATCGCTCTTACAGTCAAACAGCCATATCACATTATAGGGGAAAAGCTTATATCTTCGTGAAAACGGGTCTGATTATCCTAAGACTGTTAAAATAGATTCCTTACCGGAGATCAGATGGTATCCAAGTTTCAAGTTTCTTTAACTCTTTCAGTGCCACTCACGAGATTTCTCGTGTTTTTTTATAGGTGGTTGCTAGCCACTCACGAGATTTCCCGGATTTTTTATTTTTATTTTTTTTTTGCGATCTGAAATTTTTTTGCATCACCCGAGCCTACCCGAGTATAGCCGAGGGGCGCCGACGATCACTGTGGAAAAAAGCGCCCCCTGTCGTCTCCCAGATGACATAAGTGATTTTGGAATGGACTCAATGAAAATGAATGGGGAAAAAAATCCGGTACTCCACATTTTCCAGTTCACTGATCCAGCCGGGGTTACCACAGTTCATTCTGGAGCCTCAGATCCCCGCGGATCATAGAGATCTACTGTGTCGCGTTGGATCCATACACTTATCGATTTTTTCGAATGGTGATCAGGAATTGGAATATACCAGTTGGATACCATCTGATGTCAGGTAAGGACTCTGTGTTATCAGTGGTAGGATAATCGGAGTAAGTTTGATGAAGTTATAAGTAGGGCTGGGCGATATGGCCTAAATATGATATCACGATATTTTTTTACCTTTCGACGATACGCATCACGATGTTTTCCCTTTTTTCCCCAAACAATTCTTTATGAGGCTTACCAAGACAGTATTTGAGTTTTCAAGCTAACATTAAAGACAAAAGACCCGGTGGTATTCAAATAAAGTCTTTATTGTTTCTTAACCTCCAAAATAAATCAAACAAATGCAACATATACAGTGCAACTTGCAATTCTGAGTCAGACTTTGACACACACACAGTCAATTCTTAACTTAACCTCTAAAATAAATAAATTTAACAAATTTAAGAAAATACACATGCCAAATGTGTAACTTTTCAAAATAACAACGTTATTGCTTTTCAATTAGTGCAGTGTGTGAACTTCACATGTCCTGAGAAAAATGAATAGAAGATAATTAACCTCTAAAATAAATAAATGTATTTATTCAAGGTTATTGAAAATATAACGATAACAAAGTTCTTACTTTTCAATCTGGCGGGCTCAGTGCTGAATGAAAATAAACAAGTACAAAAAAATACAAAAAAAACCTAATAAATAACTTCACAAGTTATGAGCGAGGAAAACGAGCCGAGCCTATCAACAGCGTCAGGCTTCAGAGCTGCCCTGTGGCATTCAAATACACATGCCAAATGTGTAACTTTTCAAAATAACAACGTTCTTGCTTTTCAATTAGTGCAGTGTGTGAACTTCACATGTCCTGAGAAAAATGAATAGAAGATAATTAACCTCTAAAATAAATAAATGTATTTATTCAAGGTTATTGAAAATATAACGATAACAAAGTTCTTACTTTTCAATCTGGCGGGCTCAGTGCTGAATGAAAATAAACAAGTACAAAAAAATACAAAAAAAACCTAATAATTAACTTCACAGGTTATGAGCGAGGAAAACGAGCCTATCAACAGCGTCAGGCTTCAGAGCTGCCCTGTGGCATGTGACAATGTTGCCACCAGTGCTGAATGCCCTCTCTGATGGAGAACTGGTGGCAGGAATGCAGAGGTACTTTTTGGCGAGTTGGCTAACCTTTGGAAAGTTACCCTCGTTGATTTTCCACCATGCCAGTGGATCTGTCTCGCTATCTGCTTCAGGCGTCTGGAGGTAACTTGTCAGTTCACCTTCAATTAGTTCTTTCTCAGAACAGGAAGAGACATCGGCTGTTTTTTTGAAGAAACTTCCAAGTGTCTTCTTGGCTTTCTTCGCTGGTGCTGCTGGGTCAGCTTCTGCTCCTTCTTGGGATGCAGACACGGTTGCGCCAGCCTGTGATGAGCTCTGCAGAGACTGCATTTCGGAAACCGCCCTGACTTTTACATTTTCAATCTTCTCCTTGCTGATGTAGTGGGTTTTAAATCGTGGGTCAAGAAGTGATGCCATGTCCAGCAGGTCATCTGTGGCGAGGTCTGCGTATTTGTCATTGAGATAACCCATAACGGTCATCTTCATGGTTGTGGTCAGATTTGTGTCCTCTTCCTCCGGATTTAGGAGATTGGAGTTGAAGAGGTGAAGGACAGGCTTCAGGTAGGATACGCTCACGTAGTCTTCACCTGATAGTGCGTCAGTGAATTCCTGCAGTGGGCTTAGAGCCTTGTTCACCGATTCTAGGACATCAATGTCCTGCCACGTGGGCACCAAGTGCCTGCTTTTTTTGTCAGCCGCCAGGACCTGGGTTATTGCTTTCTCCTGCTCCAGCACTCTTTGGATCATCTTCTGCCTCGATCCCCACCTGGTAGGTGACTCAGTGATGAGTTTGTGTAGAGGCAAGTTCAATTCAGCTTGGGCAGCAGCCAGATCCCTCTTTTTTTTCCAGCTGAAGGAAAAGGCAGCAACCACTTTCTTGCATACAGCAATGGCTCGATCAATCCGGGGGTCTTTCACACTCTTCTCTGGAAAAAAAGAAGAAAAAGAAGTGTTTTAGAATAGCACCATTTTCAGTAGATGGCATAATGCATTAGTAGTCTCATGTTATTATAACATTACAACAGTGCATAAAATAAGATGATATTCATCACATGCATTTAGCATTTTTATATTATATATTAGATTTAGATTATTAGATTATATATTGCATATATTTAGCATTTTAGCATTTCGTTTTTTTTAGATTATATATTAGATTAGATTATATATTGTAACTATTTATTGTAGGGCAAATATAACAGAGATGGCATACATAGTATAGTACTTATCTTATTAAAAAACAAAGCATTGATTAGCAAATCATGAAAATGTCAAACCACATTGTCAGAATTGTAATGTTTATTTAAAGTTGATTGTTTACTGAAACGTTTGACTGTTTAAAAATAAATGAACCACCACACTCACTGTACATGACTAGTTATTTATTTAATTGTTACATTAGATATACATACTGATATTTTTTATGTAAATCTATAGAGACTAGTAGCTTATAACTGCTAATCGAATGCTTGTGTATACATTTATATGAACTATTACACTTACCAATGGCCAGGTGAAGCCTGTGCCCAAAACACTGGAGTCTGGTCCACTTGTTTAAACCCAAGGCTTTGACGACGTTGGCTCCACTGTCTGTTGTCATGCAGACATGGCGTTCTTCTCTCAGCCCCCAGGCTTGCAGCGCCTCCTTCAGACCTTCGGCGATTACTGTGTCAGCTGTGTGGTCATCTGGGAAGTATGACGTCTGCAGGCATGTGCTGCACAACTTCCATTCACCATTAACGTAATGCACCGTTAGGCTTAAGTATGGCTCCGACGTTCGGCTTGACCACAAATCCGTCGTGGTTGAAAAATAAGCCACGTTTTGCAGCTGGCCAGCTATGTTAGCACGCAATTCGGTGTACATGCGTGGTAAAATATTCTGTGAAAAATATTTTCGGCCAGGCATCTCGTACCTAGCGTCCACTGTTTTTAACAGCCTCTTGAACCCCATTTTTTCCACGGTTGATAATGAAACCATGTCCTTTCCTATGTGGAACGCTATAGCCTCTTATCTCTCTCCATCGCTTGCTACTCTTTTCATAGGGGATGCCGCTGGCAAATGATGTATTTAACGTCGTCTGTTTAGGCTGTGGTGGTTTCAAAACACTGGAGGTACTGGGGCTACCGCGCAACTTACTGCTTTCGGCATATTCTTTGGGATGTTTTCTTTTCAGGTGTGTGAAGAGGTTGGTCGTGTTTCCTCCCGTTGCCCCGACTTTAATTTTACAGTTTGCACAGGATGGTGGTTTGACTCACGTCTGTTCGCGTGTAGCCAAACCAGGTCCATATCACAGACGTCGAACCCTTTTTTGGAATTAATTGCGAGTCCTCGCTTTCGCCTGGGTCACTCATCTTCACCGAGCAACATGCCTCTCTGTCTCAGTGTGCAGTGTGGGCGTGTACTAGGTGACGTAATTTGCGCAAATGTGTGTGTGTGTGACTGACTTTTTTTTCTCCCAGGCAGAGAGGCGAGAGGAGGAAAGCATTATACCTTTAGTGCTGCGCTTGTCTCATTTCAGCGCGGCGGCGCCTAACGTGAGGGCAAAACATCACGATATCCACGATACGTTTAAAAAGTGTATCGTTAATGAGCTGTACCCGATATTTATATAATATCGTCATATCGCCCAGCCCTACGAAGCAGCCTTTTGTTTCTATGGGCCGACTGCGTGGAATAATCTCCCACTACATATAAAACAGGCAGCCTCTGTGGATAGCTTTAAAGCACAGCTCAAGACATATTTTTATACTCTTGCTTTTAGCTGATTTTAAAATGCCTGTTGTCATTTATGCTTTTTAGCTATTTTCTTAATCATGTTTTGCTGGTCTTAAAATCCTGCTTTTCTTTTCCCCTTTTTTTTTTTGCTTTATTGTAAAATGTTGTGTTTTTATTTCTTTGCTCTGTTAAGCACTTTGAGCTGCACTCCGTGTATGAAAGGTGCTATATAAATAAAGATTATTATTATTATTATTATTATTGTCCCACCATGCAGAGACATTTCAAAGGTTTGATTGATTGAAAACTTTAATTAACAGATTGCAGAATGGGTACAGCTCAATACACACAATTGTTAACACTTTGAGTGCCACTCACGGCTTTTCTTGGGTTTATGCCCCGACCGTTGAATGCCACGGTCACGAGTATTCTCGGGTATTTTTTTATTAGCGATCTGAAATCAGATTGCATCACGCGAGCCTACCGTTGGAGATCCAGGGTAGAGCCATATGAAATCCGTTTTATTATTTTCCAAATTCCATTAAATTTTTTCCCAAATTCCGTTTTTTCCGTTTTAATATTTCAGAATTCTGTATTTTGCTTTTTATGCTCATTTTACCATCAGAAATAGTGTCTAATAAGTGGGAATGAATAAATGTCCACAATTGAATATGATATAACAGTCCATTTAATGTTTTTAAGTGCTGCAACTCAGAAATACAGTTACATTTTACACAATACTTTTCAAATAATATTGTGACAAAATAAAAATACACATTTCAAGTGTAAACAATAGATACAGCTAGCTACTACTGACTTTATCACAATGACAATGTCAGTAGCCTAGCTATATCTATTATATTGTGATGAAATATAGTAATGCATAATTTAGGCACGTTTAGTTTATTTCGTTTATAAAGGACCGTGTATAATGACAATCGTTTGCATTAAACAAATGGATGAGTGCACCAGATTTAGCAAGAAGCTATCATTTCCATCTATAGTCCTATGTACTGTAACGTAGGGGTGGATGGTATGGTCTAAAATTTATATCACTGTATAATTTGAAGCATAGACGGTAACGGTATATATCACGGTATCATCGTTTTTGATAAAAAAAAATTATTTTATATAATTTTTTTTCTTTTATAAAATATATATATTATATAATTAGACTTTTACTTGTATTATCTGCGAGACATCGCCACCACACAACAAGCTCCACTGTCTGTGTGTACTCTAGTAGCCTCCAGCTACGGCCAGGATTCTCCGGAGCTGCACCTGGACCTATACTAGAGTAGCCTCGAGCAGAGCTACGGCCAGGATTCTCCGGCGCTGCACCTGGACCCTATTGTATTGGTATAACGCTACTTAACTGTGCTCAGCAAGCCCTCAGCTCGAATACGCATCGAATCAGTGTTATAAGACATTGATATCAGGAGCTATCTGTAGCTACTGCTAGCCGGATATATAACGTTAATACAACGCCTCAGTGAATTATTTAGTTCAATGGGACATTTCGTTTTGAACGGTGAACTAACTTGCGTTAACGTGAGCTAACAGCTAACAGGTAGCACACACGTCTCTACTAGACTTTGTGGAGCGTTTGTTGATGTCAGGAGCTATCGGTAGCTGGCCGACTAGATACCGTTCGGTTAGACAATGCCTCATCATGTATTAAACTAAAAGTGAATAGTTGACTGGGTCATTTTGTAACGGTAGCTAAGCTAACGTTAGCTCAGGGAGACGCCGCCGTCCTCCCGTTTACCGTCCCACTAGACTACTAGACCTGTGTTTACATGCGTGCGGTAGGGGCTGGCACGCCCACTGCGCGAAGCCTCCTAAATAACTTTTCCAGTTCGCACATATCTATTATGACTAATTCTATCTATTTTTAGGGGCAAATGCGAGTGAAATAGTCGCGCTGTGGTTACATGACGTCATTGCTATTTTAGAGCTGCACTACCGGTTACACGGTATAGTCAAAATCCATACCGTAGAGCAAATTCATACCGTTTATACCGTCCACCCCTACTGTAACGTGTCATAGCTATTTAAGTTTATTTAGATTATAAAGGGCAGTGTATAATGACAATCGTTTGCATTAAACAAACACTACACAACAACAACCACCAAACGCACATAGCACACACATCCACACGCACACACTCACTTTAAACAAACACACTGTAGCACCCACTCCACACACTTTATAGCACACACCCACTTTAAACAAACACACTGTAGCACCCACTCCCCACACTTTATATTTATTGATGAAGGATTGCACTACAACTCGTACACCTTACTGTAAATTGTACCTAAATTGTACCCCATCCCATTTCTGCTTTGCACTATATAGTACTGTACATTAGTACACTGCATAGTATTGTATATTATATGGTAACTCAGAACATTGTACATATGTCTATACCGAACACTGTGACCTCATTTTTTTCTTCTAAAATTACATGCTATACTATGTTATTTGATACTATCTTGTCTAGCACAGTCTCTGGAGCGTAACAGTAAGAAGCATTTTGTATGAAAGTATTCTGTACTTCTGTATGACAACTATTAAAGAAACTTGAACTTGAAACTTGGATGAGTGCACCAGATTTAGCAAGAAGCTATCATTTCCACCCAGGGAACAAAATTAACTTTTTGACTTACCAGCCATTTGGCTGGTAGATTTTAAAAACTACCAGCCAGGCAGATTTTTTACCAGCCAAAAATTTAAAATAGCTTTTTAGTATATCGCCATGTGTTATTATTACTATATAATACTCTCATATGCTATTTTCAATTAATATCATAAACAACATAAGGAATATTAGCATAATTTTGAGTGGACTGAAGGAATGAGTCAGCGTTAATAGTTTTAAATGCAAATAATTTATTGAAACATAGAAGTGGGGTCGGGGACACACACTGTTTCAACTCACCACCCCCGCATCATATTGTAGTCTAGTCTGTCTTCAAACTTCCACTCCTCTCGAAACCTTTTTATATTTGAATATCAACATTATCTGTGCATCCTCAGTAATCCTCAGTTTACTACAATATACTCCTCTCCTGAGTCCTGACTAGTGACTTCATCGTCTTTCCAAACGCACGCACGCACACACACAGAGAAAGGGAGAGTGCCCCCCCCCCCCCCCATTTCCCTTTCCCCAGTCCACACTGTCTGCTGTTCTCTATGGCTCTGCCGCTGATCAGGATTAGCTTGTTAGCTTACGCTAACATAACGTTCATTTCGGGCGATGTGGGCATAAATGAATGGCGACGATGCAATGCATGTTAGATGCATTTGACCCGTTGTGAGAAGAAGAAAAAACCACAGACTTATTTCGGCTCGCAAAATAGGCGCACTGCTGTGTAGCTCTGCTCTCAGGGAACAAACTTAACTTTTTGACTTACCAGCCATTTGGCTGGTAGATTTTAAAAACTACCAGCCAGGCAGATTTTTTACCAGCCATTGGCGGTTGGCTGGTACTTATTTTGTTCCCTGTTTCCACCTATAGTCCTATGTACTGTAACGTTTCATAGCTATTTAAGTTTATTTAGATTATAAAGGGCAGTGTATAATGACAATCGTTTGCATTAAACAAATGGATGGGTGCACTAGATTTAGCAAGAAGCTATCGTGTCCTAACGTTATAGCTATTTAATCACAATAGTGTCGCAAGTGTTTTTGTGGCTCTAGTCCACGGAACGTTGACAGAATTTGCGAAACACCTTATCGCCGGAGGCATAAAAGTCATTAGGATACTGCTCTGCTCTGAATTGAGGGCTTGGGCATAAAAAAATATATTGTTTGTTTCCTGTTGGTTGTCAGTTAGGCCATGGGTAGGTATGGAATTTATTTTATTTTATTCTTTCCCACGGCGACTATGGATAGGGAATTTCTTTATTTAATTAATGTTCACAACAACATGGATGCATGTACTCTGCCAGCATGTTTAATATCCATAATGCTAAAGGTTTGACTAAGATTTCTATGAAACTTTATTCATTTTTTTTTTTTTTTTTTTTATATATATTTTTTTAAAACTCATAAAATATATTGGGTCGCACCTAAATCGGCAGGGTCCGTCGGCAACCGGAAACAAACCATTATTTTTGTTAGGCCTTATTGGGGAATTTCTTAGCTTCTTGACTATGTTAACACCGAAGCAGCGAGACGCTTGGAGACTGCTGTGTTGTGTGTAACCCGCTCTAGCATCCGCCTCCCCGGTCGCGTGTGCACCAAGCGTTCCACCCAAAAATGGAATTTCAGTCCAGATTAGGCCAAATTCTGCAATATTCCACGTTTTGCAGTTGATTCCATTTTTATTGGTTAATTCCGCGATTCCGTGAACACGGATTTCATATGGCTCTAATCCAGGGACCGCCGGTGCTCGGATTTGAAAAAAGTGCCCCCTATCGTCTCCCAGATGGTAAATCACCCTTTTGGAATGGACTCAATGAAAGTGAATGGGAGAACAGATTTCTGACTCCACATTTAACTTTTCACTGATGCAGCCGGGGTCTACCAGAGTTCATTCTGGAGCCTCTGAGCCACGGCGAATATGGGTTATACTGTACACACGATGTACATTTATCGATTTTTTCGAATGGCGATCGGAAATTGGAATAAACCATTTGGATACCATCTGACCTCAGGTAAGGAATCTATGTTATCAGTGTTAGGATAATCAGACTTGTTTTCACGGATAAGCGTTTATGTGATATGTGATATGGCTGTTTTGACTGTAAAAGCCATGAGGAAATAAGAGCAGCGATTATCAGCGCACGGCACGAGCGTGCGTGCGCACACATATACTATCGATCATCTAGCGTTTATTTGAAAACGATTAATAAATAGGCCGACAAATGACAACGTTCTGGAATATTCCAGTAAAAGGCGATTATCATAGGCATGGCTTGTTTTTCCCCGGAAAACGGGTGATTTTCAAAATGCTATCAAACGGAAATGAAGCGATAAAAATACAATCTGCCTTGCCAATGTTGACTGGAAAATGAGTCTTTGATAAGCGACGGGCAGATTAGACACATAGCCATAATTTTAAACATAGATTAGGCGATATTAACATTAACATTGGCCATGGATGGTGGCATTCAACGGGGTAAAAAGGAAAACACGGCCGGCACTGAAAGTGTTAAGGGGATGCAGACCAGAGAAAGACTTTTGTCTTGTTTACATCAGGGTCCCCCATTTTCAATTCATAATGACATTTATGACATGCATATATATACAGATATAAAAATCAAATCTAAACTAATCATGACATTTATGACATCCATGACATACAGATATGTATTACTGTTACATTTGTGACTTGGGGTGGACGGTATAAACGGTATGAATTTGCGCTACGGTATGGATTTTGACTATACCTTGTGACCGGTAGAGCAACTCTAAAGTAGCAATGACGTCATGTAACCACAGCCAGGGCGTGACTATTTCACTCGCATTTGCCCCTAAAAATAGATAGAATTAGTCATAGATAATAGATATGTGCGAACTGGAAAAAGTTATTTAGGAGCACAGAGGCTTCGCGCAGTGGGCGTGTCAACGCGCAATTGTCATTTCATAATAGACAGAGCAGAGCGGACCTTCAATTCTAGAAGCAAACTAGTAGCTCTTCCACCCTGCTTTTGAAGGCTGTGTGACAACTTCTCTCGCGAGTCGCGCAGTTTCTATGTGTAATGTAAACTCTGCAACTCTCCAATCGTCTAACATGCTTTGCATCCTCGCCATTCTGGAATGCCCACGGCGCGCTAAAACCTTATGTAATGTTAACTGTTGATCTAGCCTCCGAAAGCTAACGTTAGCTGGCTCCACTCCTACTGTAGCAGCCTGTTGATGTACTAGCCTCAGAAAGCTAACGTTAGCTGGCTCCACTCCTACTGTAGTAGCCTGTCGATGTACTAGCCTCAGAAAGCTAACGTTAGCTGGCTCCACTCTAGCAGCCTGTCTATGTACATTGTACTAGCCTCAGAAAGCTAACGTTAGCTCCACTAACGGCCTCCTCCCTCCCTCCCTCTCTCTCTCTGCTAACAATTCTGATTCGATTCTTGAACCTATTTCATTAAAAAGAAGATATTGATGGACATTAGCTATACTTGAGAAAAGGTTTAGCATTTTTCTATTGCAGTTTTGCACAATAAATGTTCTTAATAAAATACCTCTATGTGAAATATGTCCTAGTAATACAAGAGTACAGTAATAGCTGCCATACCAGTGTTTACCCCTTCAGAAAATTCAAGGCATTTTAAGATAAGTTACCGTTACCGTCTATGCTTCAAATTATACCGTGATATACATTTTAGACCATACCGTCCAGCCCTACTACAAGATATGCAAATATACAGTACTGTTAAACAGAGATCCTAACTGTAAATATATACATACGAGGGGGAGGGGACTGTACACTAGGAGGGGGTGGGTGGGATGGGGTTCAGACATTTACAGGGGTCAGTTTCGAATTGCAGCCCCCCATAGGTGCTCTTTGAGAGCGGTTTTGAAGATGAGTAGGGATTCACATTTTTTTACGGCTGTGGGTAGGGCGTTCCACATTGATGTGGCATAATTGCGAAACGTGTTCAGACCCTTGTTTGTGCAGAATCTGGGTTGAACATTATTTATGCAACTCTCTCTGGTGTTGTGGTCGTGGTATTCACTGACCTTTGGGAAGTATTTCGACATGTACATGGGTACCTTCGTGGTGTAGTGTATCTTGTAGACCAGGCCCATTGCAAGTTGCTGTACTCTGTCGTCTACTTTAAGCCATCCTAGGTTGTCAAATGGGCAGGGGTGAGGTGGGTTCTAGGAGTAAGGTCAAGCAGTAGTCTGACCAGTTTGTTTGTGATGTTTGTAATTTTGTTTTTAGTGCCTTTGAGGTGCTTTGGTACCATGAGGTGCAAGCATAGTCGTTGTACCCTTGAATGAGTGCTCCTGCTAAGAGTCTTCAGGGTATTCTTGTTTACCAGAGGAGATCCGGTACAAGAATCTTGTATGTTGGTTGACTTTTTTTTATTACATTGGTTGCTATTTTGTCACAGGAAAGATTTGCCTCTAGGTAGCAATCAAAAGCATGGAGTGGCGTCCCCAATTACATAATCCAACATATGTGTAAAAGACTAACATATTCCAGTTGACCGGTAATTTTTTTAATGATTTGTTACGAATAAATCAATACTCATTTGTATAAATTACGTTAACTATCGAGGATAGTATTCCTGCCTGCAGAACCAATTATATATAACAGACTCAGACCCGCCCGCATTTGCTAACCAACCAATCAATGCTACGCAACATCAACGCAACGGTTGTTCAGATTAGATTTTGGTGAAAGGTACGCAACACCCTCTGCAACATCTGCAACCATGTTGTGTTAGGGGTAGGGCTGCAACGATTAGTCGACATAATCGACGACGTCGATTATAAAAAATCGTCGACGAGAAATTGTTGCGTCGATTAGTCATTAAAAAAAAAAAAAAAAAAACACTATTTAATTTTTTTTTTTTTTTGTGCACTACCTATCTTTGTGAGAGTGGCTTCTCAGGGTTCCAGACAACATCATAACATGATGATACCATAGCAAATTTTGGACATTGAAAACATTGTTGCCCTGCAGGAGATGATGATCAGACTAGACACACAATACATTACACACGCACTCCTCTCACTCACACACAGCGATCAGAGTAAGACACACACATACACACTCCTCTCACTCACACACAGCGATCAGAGTAAGACACACACACATACACACTCCTCTCACTCACACACAGCGATCAGAGTAAGACACACACACATACACAAATTACACAGTACACACCTCTCACTCACACAGCGATCAGAGTAAGACACACACAAATTACACAGTACACACACTCCTCTCACTCACACAGCGATCAGAGTAAGACACATACACACACACGGACTCCTCTCACACACAGCAAACAAAAGTTATTTAAAGTACACTTCCACTTTAATTTGTATTATTTAATTTATTTATCTTGTTATGAGTGATTGCTGTATTCTTCAAATACATTTTCATTTAAAGTGGCTTAAAGATCCAAATTCAAATGTTTCATGAGTCATTATTTTAATTTGCTATGGGATCATCATGTTATGATGTTGTTGTTTGCTCCTGACAAGAGTCTCAAAGTCTGGGGTGATGGTAGACAAGCAACTCTGCGGTCATGCTCAATGTCCAATCTGTTCCTCTGCTCTGTCTTCAGCTGGACCAGAGCTGAGAAGCCACTTTCACAAAGATAGGTAATTAAAAAAAAAAAAAAATTGTTGTTGTTTACATTGGTTTTCGATTAGTCGACTAATCGAAAAAATAATCGGCAGATTAGTCGACTACCAAATTAGTCATTAGTTGCAGCCCTAGTTAGGGGGCTTTCTCACTAACCATTCGGGGTCGAATCACAGCCCGATCGCACCCAAAAAGGGTGTGGTCGTCCTGAGTACGCTCCCCCGCTAGGGGCACACAGAATATTTTTTTAGGGGCACATTTTTAAATAACTTTTACCATTATAGTGCAAAAAAATATGTTCCTCCTGCCTCATTACTGTGGTCCTTTTATTTAACATTTAAGTGAGTTTGTTTTCAGGTTCGTATCTTTTATAATGAACCAACTGAGAGTGTGTAAATCACTAATGGAACAAAAACAACAAACTGTGTGCGCACGCTTGTGGTGATTTCATTCAAGGAGCACTACAAAACACACACACCATTGCATTAATCAGGAGGACAAGAAACTCTGCATACCTTTGTTTCACAATGAAAAGTGCTTTATAAATTAAATTAATTATTATTATTGTAAATAACCCCATGAAAGGTTTATTATTTGTATGGGTAATTACCCGCTTCATATTTGTGATGTTACTGGTTTCAGGGTGTGCCTAAAGTGATCAATGTGTTGGGCCGTTTATAGAGATCTATGCCAATTAATGTTTATGTATATCCGGGACTTTTTTTATAAGAATTGAGAGGCCTACTACGGTATGTGTATATGTGACCTTTAATTTGAAAACCGCGTTGCGATGCAACCTTGTTTAAGTTTGCGCTTTTGACAGTGAAATGTTCAGTTCAACTTACTGTAGCTCGAAGGAAAGACTCTAATCAAAAAGGTTTAATGGACCTGTATGAGGCCATATCTCTTACGGTGAGACTTTATAGAAGAGGAATGTAATACTATGCAAAACGAGAAATAAACAGTGATTTTACCAGCAGTAAGTTGCAAGCCACTTTCATACGGGGAACCGTGACAATTATTAGCATTATCTTATTTGCATATTGTCTCATTATTAGATAGATAGGTTGATACTTTATTGATCCCCGGAGGGAAATTTAAGTAGACAGTATTATTGAAAAACGTCCTAATAGTGGGCGACTCACCTAATGCATGGCTGAACTGAACGTTAGAAGTGTGCCCCCGTCAATCATCACTGCCAGGTCCGACTTAATTTAATCTGCTATGGGCTCTTATCATCTCTCCACATCGGACGTGGTTGTCATAAGATGGACTGATATCCGCTCCGTTGTTCTTGCAGAGCAAAATTAGCGCCTTAAACTTATTGAAATTAAGTTCTTCTTTGGCGATGCAACATTCAGTTTCGGTTCGCTAGGAATTATGGGATTTGGTGTTGGATGTATGGACTCTACGCAGACGGGACATGGTATTTAATCGCACGATAGACTACAACTACCAAGTTGCGTGGCCCAGATTCACTTCACACGGAAATCTTTTCTTCACACAGGCTAGGCTATCGCAGTAAATTCATTCATTGCCGACAGATTTTTTCATAGCACCGGCGTGACATTATGTCTCACTGTACAGCCCTGGTTGTAGGCTAATGTTTTACAATTTTTTTTATCTAATTTGTATGGATTAATTTAGGAGTGAAATGTGAATGAAGGGTTGAAATCACTACTCGCAAGGTTGCCCCAAATATTATTTTCCACTCGCACGGGCCAAATTAAGGGGCAATTTGCGATAATCTCGTCACAGTGTACAGCCCTGAAGAGGCTTGCTGTATCAACTTGCTGACACACACAACATCGTTACTGTAATGCTTTCATGCTTGCTTGAATTTTGGGCAGATAAAAACATACAGCAACAACTGGACAATACCCACAAAATACCCACAAAAATGATATTTATGGGCAATTTGGCGAGTTCAGACCTCAACCAAACAAGCATGTTGAGCCTCACGGCTCAGTGGATGAAAACATGAAGCCACGTTACAAGCACAAATACTTCCCTGGCTCGCATTAGGCCTGGCAATTTCTTTTGCCATTGCTATGTCTACTATACATTGGTTTCTTGTTCCAATGCATTTATTTCTATAGCCCAGTGGTGCCCAACCAGTCATATAATTGACGCAAGCGATGTTAGCTGCTGCTAACTAGTAATAAATAGGCTAAGCTAACTAGCGGAGCGGAGCTGATTCGACCCCGAATGGCTAGTGAGAAAGCACCCTGAACATGTTAGGGTTACCTTACATTGGTTTCTTGTTCGAATGCATTTATTTCTATAGACGGTGCCCAACCTGTCGGCCGTGATCGACATGACATGCAATATAATTGCCACGAGCAATCGGCTAACGTTAGCTGCTAACTAGTAATAACCAGGCTAAGCTAACTAGCGCTAGCTTAGCGTTAGCGTTAGCCCTGGACAACGCTCAAAGCGGACTCCACAACACCAGTTCCATTCGTGAGAAAAGGGGGTGGGTTATATTGACGAGGCTTGACAACAGAGGTTCAAATATAACTTCATATTTATTGGTGATTTGTTTCTTTATATCAGCATCCAGTTTCCACCAGTGTTATTAAACTCTTCCTGTGTTGACGTTAGAGCGTGACATCATCGCCTACGGCAAGCTTACACGCTCAAAACGCAAACCGGAAACAAAACCCGGAGCGCACCAAGACTGCAGTGTGTACACAAACTAGAGGGGGCAGAGGGAGGGGGGGGGGAGTTCGCACCCAAGGACGGAACGAGAACGGAGCTGATTCGACCCCGAATGGCAGTGAGAAAGCCCCCTAAATTGTGTTGCAGTCGCGTCACAGTTGCTCTAGCATGTAGAGCCCTTTATGAAAATCTTCCTGTCAGGATTTTCCTTCCTTTTCAATTTGTTAGCCTAGGAAAAGAGAGCTACCTGTATAGCTGGTTAAGGACTGATGGTTCTTGCTTGGCTTTCGGTGTTCCTGATGAATTTCAACTGAAAAGTTAGACATTTGTTTGTTAGGATGAATGTACAATGTACTGATATTTCTTTCCTTACTTTCCCCCAAGAGTGGTCTGAATATGACCACCCCTAGCCTCTCACACCTTGGTTTGAGAGAACTGTCTGTCTGTCTGTTTGGTGGACTGCATGAAACCGCCACAGCTGGACCAGGACCAGAGCTGTTTGGACTGCATGGAAACAAGTATGGAAATGGTGACTTTAATCTGTAAACATTATGACTTTATAAGTGTTGACTTTAACCTCTTAAGCCAGACTCTAAATTAGCCTAAAAGTACATACCCAAGTAAAAGGAAGATTGCTCCACTTCTACAAGGTACATTTGCCAGGGCTGTACGCTAAGCTTTTTCACTAGGGGCACACTTGCCCCCTAAATGAGAGATTTATAAAAAATATTTTTTAGGGGCACATTTTTAAATAACAATTTTACCATTATTAAAAAAATATGTTCCTCCTGCCTCATTACTGTGGTCCTTTTATTTAACATTTAAGTGCGTTTGTTTTCAGGTTTGTATCTTTTATAATGAACCAACTGAGAGTGTGTAAATCACTAATAGAACAAAAACAACAAACTGTGTGTGTGCGCGCACTTGTGTAGTGCTCCTTTAATGAGATCACCACAACACACACACACCATTGCATTAATCAGGAGGACAAGAAACTCTGCATACATTTGTTTCACAATGAAAAGTGCTTTAGAAATCAAATTAATTATTATTGTAAATAATCCCATGAAAGGTTTATTATTTGTATGGGTAATTACCTGCTTCATATTTGTGATGTTACTGGTTTCAGTGTGTGCCTAAAGTGATCAATGTGTTGGGCCGTTTATAGAGATCTATGCCAATTAATGTTTATGTATATCCGGGACTTTTTTTAACACTTTGACTGCCGGGAGCCGTCTTTAGACGTCTTTGCTGGCCATGCTAAAGTTGCCGGGGGACGCTGTACGTCGTCCTTATATCAATATTTCAAAAATCTGCGATCGGATTCATAATGTCCCTCCGCTGGCCTGAGACCCACTGAGCTCTCTGGCGGTTCAGGAGCGCCATCTGGTGGCCGATCGGCGCAATCGCTTAACAGGAAGCGCAGTAGAGGTTTTGCTAGACGTCCGTATTGCTTCCGGCCACTCGGTACATGTCCCGTGACTCTAGCTCGTCACACTACATAGCGATCGATTGCCAATAACTCGATAAACAACATGATTTGGACGTATATACCATTATACAAGCTGGAGATGGACCGGGTAATAATATATCCCATAATGATAAAATTTCTACTCGGCGATGATCGCCCAACGGCGCGCGGAGACTGGGGCGAGTTTCAGCGTGTAACGTTACCGTCTTCGATAATAACTGATATTATCAACATTTGACCCACATTAGATGATTGGTATAACGCTGCCCACGGAATTATAAACGCCCCCTCGCCCATCCGGTCAACATCAGATGACGTGTAGTAACTTCTAGAAGTACGTCTAGTTGGAATTTTTTATATCGCGCTGATTGCCATCAAACTGTATTTCATCATCAATATAATGCATTTGGGGCTATATATCACGTTCTGGAGAAAGCTGCAGAAAGAGATGAAAACATACTTATACATTAGACCATACTTTACTATGAATATGTGAATGAAAAAGTTTAACGTTGCTACACAATGAACAATACATATAGGACTTTGAATGGGCCCTAATAATGGCAATGTAGCAATAGAATTTAAAAAGTTATAGCCCTGCAAAGAAGAGGACTTTCTCCATAGACAAATAGCGCTGGCAATCTATGGTATATCATTAATTTAACCTTAGGCAACCAAAGTGTTAATAAGAATTGAGAGGTATTTGTATATGTGACCTTTATTTTGAAAACCGTGTTGCGACGCAACCTTATTTACATTTGCGCTTTTGACAGTGAAATGTTCAGTCCAACTTAGCTCGAAGGAAAGACTAATCAAAAAGGTTTAATTGACCCGTATGAGGCTCTTACGGTAGGACTTTGATTGTTTATAGAAGTGGAATGTAATACTATGCTAAACGAGAAATAAACAGTGATTTTACCAGCAGTAAAGTTGCAAGCCACTTTCATTTCATACAGGGAACCGTGACAATTATTAGTATTATCTTATTTGCATATTGTCTCATTATTAGATAGATAGGTTGATATTTTATAAATGTAAGTAGACAGTATTTCACGTCCTAATAGTGGGCTACTACTACTCACCTAAAGCATGGCTAAACCTGAACGTTAGAAGTGTCCGTGTCCCCGTCAATCAATCATCACATCATCACGTCTATCATCTCTCCACATCGGACGTGGTTGTCATAAGATGGACTTATATCCACTCCGTTGTTCTTGCTGAGCAAAATGTGCATCTTAAATGTATTGAAAGGAGGTGCTTCTTTGCTCCCAAATATTTCCAACTCGCAACGGCCAAATTAAGGGGCAATTTGCGACGAGATCGTCGGTGTACAGCCCTGTTTGCATGTTCATGTATCTAGGGACATCTATGGACCTCAGGGAATGTATTCCCAGTGTCGGAAACATTGTGTCTGTTACTATGCTTGAGTCAGTTGTAATGAACCAAAGGAGAATATAAATTATTTTATAAAAATGTTTAATTCACTTTGAAGGGGAATAACACCATGCTAACATTGACCAGACGTGAAAAATTGCCACAGAGCTCATTCAGCACCTTTAGATCAAGGTGGTACTAAATCCAGATTGAACTTTGCCATTGGAAAGAGGAGATTTGGCCCGATCATAGATGTATGACTTGGCCATAATAAGGTCATTTATAGGCCTGATATTCTATATTCATTTTCCAAATTGCATGCACAATTCAGTACTGTATCTACAAAAAACCCTGTAAATCATCTTCCCTTTATTCATTTGCTTTTTTATTTATTTGTTGTACACTTGATCTCAAGAAGGTGCTGAATGAGCACCTGAATTGTTCACGTCTGGTCAATGTTAGCATGGTGTTATTCACCTTCAAAGTGAATTTTATCGTTTATATCGCAATGACCGACATTAAATGAATCATGTAGTATGGGTGATATATTGATCATAGCAGTTTGTATCGAAAATGGTAAACAAACAGGCTGAAACTCACCCCAGTCTCCTCGTAGCGTTGGGTGATGAGCGTGGAGCAAAAAGATTGCTATTATGGGATGTTGATATATGCGATCCATTTCCAGGTTGTATAATACGTCCCCCCCCCCCCCCCCCCCTTCATGAATACCGACAATGTGCATTTTGAGTTTTAGCTCTAGCTTCTGTAGTGCCGAAACGCTGTTCGATTTAATGTTATTAGCTTAGCACCCTGTATCTCGCCCTACAGGAAATATACTAGTCCAAATCCCATATAACGCTTATATTCATGAGGCTATAAAATGAGAACGTATTGATGAAAAAATTATTTCTTCAAGCCATTTTTTTGCCAGATTTAGTATCACCAGGCGTGCATGAAGAACAGAGAATGAAATCTACTCCGCCATTTTGAAACAGATTTCAAATTGGATGGTTGCTAAATGTTCAAAATAGGGGATACAAACTAACTGCACTCCAATATATTCCAATAACGTTCAGTAGGGATGTCCCGATCACGTTTTTTTGCTCCCGATCATGTGATTTTGAGTATCTACCGATACCGATCTTTCCCGATCCGTTCAATTTCTTTTTAAATATATATATATATATAATTTTTTTCCTTTTTTTTTTTTTATTCAACAAACATGACCATGTTCACATCTTAAACTCATACTGAGGCCTTAGTTTTGGTTTTAAATTGCATATCATCATTTTATTTATTGTCACAGAGCAGAAGAATTTTGCCAAAACAAACCAATAGTATCCAGCTGCAGAACGGCAGACCAGCCACACCCAAATGCATTTCCTTTGATTTAATTATACATCAAATGATTTATGTCAAGGATTGCAATGCCTCGCTTGAATGAAGTTAACTTTTCACCTGGATAACGTCAACATTAACGTAATGTGAGAAATTGGGATTACAATTTTTTTTTATTTGGGTCTGAAAGTGTGGCTGGTCTGCCGTTCTGCAGCTGGATACTATTGGTTTGTTTTGGCAAAATTCTTCTGCTCTGACAATAAATAAGTGAATGATGATATGCAATTTAAAACCAAAATTAAGGCCTCAGTATGAGTTTAAGACGTGAACATGGTCATGTTTGTTGAATAAAGAAAAAATCCTGATTTTATTTATTTTTTTGCTGATCCCGATCTTCGGAAAATCACGTGATCGGGGCCGATCGGATCGGGACATCCCTAACGTTCAGTTTTGTGGTATATAATCCAGAGTAATAAAAGAATAAAAATCTTTCATAAGAAAGTAATTTGCTTGAAGGGAGCTAGAAGCCTTTGGGAAGTGTAGTTTAAAAAAAAATCCAACGCTCATTGAAAGCTCTGGATGTCCTCTTCTCAAAATGACTACAATCGTCATCATTCAGCGACTGCCACTAATTCAATATGGCAGATCTCTGCGATCACAACACATTCCAAAGACTAAAATCTCACTAATAACACTTTAACCTATTGGTAAACAAACATATTGCTGAAAATATACATTATGACTGCTGTTGTGACATGGTTATGATTTTTACTCTTGAATACGTTTGAGAAAAAAAAACGCTAATTATGTCAGACAGTGTAGAGAGAATGATTTATGACGTGATGTCATTTGTGTCACGGGCAGTGATGCCACAGATTACTTGTAAAAGTAATCTGATTACTGATTACTCCTTTAAAAAGTAATCTAAGTTACTTTACTGATTACCAGAGTAACTTAGTTACTTTGAAAGTAACTAGGTTACGAAGTTGTCGTCGTTCCCCCAACAGTTTTTTCTAAACGCTTTATTGAAAGTGCATACATTGTTTTTAACTTGTTTCTCTGCACATAACGTAAATTGTTAAACTAGTGCTTCAGCTTCTGTACCATCAAGTATGGTAAAGCAACAGTCTATGATGCTCACAGCATTAGAGCAGCCAGCCAGTGGTTTTACAAAAAAAAATCACATCTAACAAATGCAGGCTGAACTATTCAATTATATCAACTGTAACTATTAAATTGTTTTTATAAATGTCTCTCTATAAACATACAATCAGTCTCTCTTTAACATGTAAATTAACTGTAAATCTGGCAAATAAGAGCTTTTGCTCTGCCGCCATCAACCCTCCTGTACCTAGTCGAAGCGTCGGCTAGTGTTGTGATTCCAGATGCTTTCAATGCAATTGGATGTGCTGTTTTTAGCGGTAGACAGTATTTTGTTTCCTCCGCATATGAATGTTTTTTTCACCCGGCTTAGCTGACACAAACGTGAAGTAGTGACTGAGGCTACGTTTAGACGAGCGTTTTGGGATGGAAGTCTGAACAGAAACCGCAAAAGTCGTCTTGCGGTTTCACTTTAAATTTTGCCAAGCGTTTTGGGGTGGAATTCTCCGTGCAGACGAGGCTGTAACGACGGAGCCCTGCTGTCACACGATTGGCGCATATGTCACATGACGTGCTGTGAAGATGTATTGACTGTCAAACGAAATAAAATACTGCATTCCGCCTGCATTATGAATTTATGATGAGATAGTAACGAAATAGTAACGCACAGCCACTTGGACAAGTAACTGCAATCAGATTACTGGCTTTTAAAGATTAACGCGTTAGATTACTATTTTCGGGGAAAAGTTATCAGATTACAATAATAATAATAATAATACTAAGTAACGCGTTACTGGCATCATCACGGGCTGAAGAAGTTAAACTATAAAACCCAGCTACATACCTTTTATAAACCTCTTACATGGAAATTAAAGGTCCCCTGTCTTATAAATGGCCTTTTCAAGTGTTTAGCATTGTTTTCTAGCAATGGGGGTTTGTATCAATGGGGTCTGTGTCTCTAATTCTCATTTTGGCGTATTGCTCCAATTCAGTTTAAACAACATCCTCCCCCAGTGAACTAAGCCATTCTGATTTGACGTAGCAAGGAGCTGATCTGCATAACTAACGCCCCCTCTATGGTTGTAGCCACATTAAACCCTTTCACTCAACAACGGAGCGAGTGGAAATACCGACGCTTCCTCAAACGGGTTGATGTGGCGCGGGCGCCGACAGAGAGCAGAGAACGAGCGAGAGGGAGAGAGGGACACAGAGCACCCCACACGCACTCCCGACTGTGCACGCGGGGACACGGACACAGAGCACTTTACACACACTCCTGACCGCGCGTCCGGGGAAACGCACACACGCATGCAGTCGGGAGCGCGCGCAAAACGCTCCGCATCCCTCCCTCTCCCCGTCGGCACTCGCGTCACATCAACCTGTTGCAAAATATCATAGCGCACATTCCCACGCGTATTCCGATCCGTGCAATAATATTCATAGGGGTATATATTGTCATTTGAAACAAGTTACCAATGCATTGTCCCGTGGGATTACCCCGCGTCGAAATTAATTAGTATCCCCCTATGTCTCTCTCTTGTCTGCCAGTGCAGACTGTGGGTGACTGTCACTCAAAGCGATTTGCGAGTATGGGCAGAGCCCAGCCCAAAACAGCTTGAAATCTTGAAGTGGAAAAATGCTGATTTAGAGTACTTTATTATAAATACAAAACAATGATTAAAAAACGTACCTTTGATGTGTTCCATAGACTCACAGGAATTGTGTAACATTGCCCAAATAGTGAAAGGAATATCAAAACATGGGACCTTTAAGCTGAATAAAATCACCAAATCTCTCCTTTCTCTGACACTCTTCTCCATCCAGATAGCTGTCCTGTCGGGCCTGGGAAGAAACCAAGAGGCTTGGATGGAAGAAAAGGTCTCTGCTGTGACCAGTGTGGAAAAAGCTTCAGTTCAAAGATGAATCTTAATAAACACCAGTGCATTCACACGGGAAAGAAACTCTATTCCTGTGACCAGTGTGGGAAGAGCTTTCGTCAGACATGTGATCTGAAAACGCACCAGAGAATTCACACAGGAGAGAAGCCCTACTCCTGTCACCAGTGTGGGAAGAGCTTTCGTCAGCCATGTGATCTGAAAAGGCACCAGAGAATTCACACAGGAGAGAAGCCCTACTCCTGTCACCAGTGTGGGAAGAGCTTTAGTCGTCAACAACATCTGAAATCACACCAGAGAATTCACACAGGAGAGAAGCCCTACTCATGTGACCAGTGTGGGAAGAGCTTTAGTTTTCAACAACATCTGCAATTTCACCAGAAAATTCACACAGGAGAGAAGCCCTACTCCTGTGACCAGTGTGGACATGGCTTTACTTGGCGGCAACATCTGAAAACACACCAGAGAATTCACACAGGAGAGAAGCCCTACTCATGTGACCAGTGTGGGAAGAGCTTTAGTCGTCTGACTAGTCTGAAAACACACCAGAGAGTTCACACAGGAGAGAAGCCCTACTCCTGCGACCAGTGTGAGAAGAGCTTTAGTCATCTGTCTGGCCTGAAAAAACACCAGAGAGTTCACACAGGAGAGAAGCCCTACTCCTGTGACCAGTGTGAGAAGAGCTTTAGTCAACTGACTAATCTGCAATCGCACCAGAGAGTTCACACAGGATGGAATCCCTTCTTTTGTGACCAGTGTGAGAAGAGCTTTAGTCGTATGACTAGTCTGAAAACACACCAGAGAGTTCACACAGGAGAGAAGCCCTACTCCTGTGACCAGTGTGAGAAGAGCTTTAGTCGTCTGACTAGTCTGAAAACACACCAGAGAGTTCACACAGGAGAGAAGCCCTACTCCTGTGACCAGTGTGAGAAGAGCTTTAGTCATCTGTCTGGCCTGAAAAAACACCAGAGAGTTCACACAGGAGAGAAGCCCTACTCCTGTGACCAGTGTGAGAAGAGCTTTAGTCAACTGACTAATCTGCAATCGCACCAGAGAGTTCACACAGGAGAGAAGCCCCAGAGAGTTCACACAGGAGAGAAGCCCTACTCCTGTGACCAGTGTGAGAAGAGCTTTAGTCATCTGTCTGTCCTGAAAAAACACCAGAGAGTTCACACAGGAGAGAAGCCCTACTCCTGTGACCAGTGTGAGAAGAGCTTTAGTCAACTGACTAATCTGCAATCGCACCAGAGAGTTCACACAGGAGAGAAGCCCTACTCCTGTGACCAGTGTGAGAAGAGCTTTAGTCGTCTGACTAGTCTGAAAACACACCAGAGTTCACACAGGATGGAAGCCCTTCTTTTGTGATCAGTGTGAGAAGAGCTTTAGTCATCTGTCTGACCTGAAAAAACACCAGAGAGTTCACACAGGAGAGAAGCCCTACTCCTGTGACCAGTGTGAGAAGAGCTTTAGTCAACTGAGTAGTCTGAAAACACACCAGAGAGTTCACACAGGAGAGAAGCCCTACTCCTGTGACCAGTGTGAGAAGAGCTTTAGTCGACTGTCATCTGAAATCACACCAGAAAATTCACACCAGAAAATTCACAGGAGAAAAGCCCTACTCCTGTGACCAGTAATAATAATAAATTCAATTTGCACCGCACTTTTCATTTGTGACAATCTCAAAGTGCTACAGGAGATAAAGATAATAAAAAGGGAAGAAATGGAAGAAACATGGAGATAAAAAAAAAAAAAAACAGGCAAATGCCTTGTAAAAAATAAATGTTTTTAGGCCTCTTTTAAAAACCTCAACGGACTGTGGTGCTCTCAGATGGTCGGAGAGGGCATTCCACAGCCGAGGAGCAGCTGAGCAGGAGGCCCGGTCACCCACATGGTGCAAAGGTGTGTCCTGTGTTTGGGTTGGAGTGTGTTTGAGTGTCCAGAGCCGAGGGAGCGAGTGGAGGTCGGGGGAGCGATGAGTTCCTTTTAGATAGGAGGGATGCACTGATGGGTGAGGAGGGAGACCTTGTATTCAAACCTGGAGGAGACAGGGAAATCACACCAGATAATTCACACAGGAGAGAAGCCACATCATTGTGGTTTGTGTGATAAGAGATTCATTACATTAGCATATTTCAGAAAACATGAGCAAATTCACTTGGGAGATAAGATTCAGGGAAATGTCAAACCTGTCGATGCACATTCTTAGAGGAGATAAACCCTACTGTAGCCAGTGTTAGAAGAGTTCCACTCATAATGAATGTGTGGCCCAGTGTTAAACGCTTCAGTACGTCATTACAGCTATCAGTCCATCAACAACCATAAGAATAATAGTGGTAGTGAGCTTTTGACTGTAGCAGTACTAGCATAGTCACAGTTTTCATTGACAACAACAGTTGTGTTTCTGTCGCTCTGAGTGAGACAGACGGTGTGGATGTTCCTGGGACACATTGTTCTAGTGTTTTAAATACTCGGATCACAGGAACTTTCTGACCTCAGTATTGGGTGACCAGCCAAAAGCCAAGCTAGTTAACAAACATGTGGTGTACACACTGGAGGGGAAAACTGCTTCTGGTATGGACTTTTATATTTTTATGTGGACACTAGTGATGTATTTAACTAATGTCACACATATTGTCAACATTCCTTTTTTTTTATACTTTCACAAGAAGTGTTTATTTTAGAGTAATGTTCTTTTTCTAGATGTTTTCTACCATCTAACTGCTTGTGGGTTTATGGGAATTGCAGAGCAACCTGTTACTAACTAACTATTTAGTATTTTGGCTGTAGTATTGATGAAACTGTCAAAACGGTATAGGGTTGGAATTGTTTACTTTCTGATCCATTCACATTTACTTGTCACTAGGTTGGATAGTAAAACCTGTTTATGACTGAACTTAAAAATATTTTAAATATAATCTACATCTTGAATTAAAAAGTGAATTGATCCCAACTTTGAAACATTCTCATTAGATTGTATGGTTAGCTAATAATATGGATGAATTGTAAGCGTCAATAAGTGTGAAGGTGTGAATTGATGTCTTAGAAGTAAATAACTCAGAAGTATGAAAATGAAATATTACATTTTAACCTACTTTGTATGAAAGGCTTCATCTTCTGAGTGCAACAATGATCATTTTTAGAAAATGTTCTGCTATTTACTAGAAACGCCTTCAAACAATATCTGAAATAATAAAGAAATAAAATATTGTACTACTACCATCTTGTTATTATGTTTATCAGGGTTCGAAATTAACGGGGGCTTGGGGCATAATGCCCTTGAAAATGGACAAAATGCCCTCGAAAATCAGTTAATGCCCCAGACAGTTTACTAATTATATATATATTTATCCGGTAATGGAGCGTCTGTGTATCGTACGGTTCAGATGACGCGCAAATAAAAAAAATCATTTGGCGGAGCCGGTGTTCTGCACTGGCTGCAGGCAGCAGCAGCACTGCAGCCCAATAGGGTCCAGCTGCAGCCAGGTGCTAGTCAGTTTGTGTAAAAATGGCACGCACAATATAAATCAATCTTCATTACGACTTTTAAAACATAGCCATTAACATTACATAGGCATACACACATCTTGCCACAGCGTTAGCAGTTTGTACAAAACAACGCACGTTTTAACTATGGTAGCCTGACGCAGCCCGCAAGCTAATACTGTACAGTCAATGAAATGTCACCGTAGCTACTAGCTACTGTAGCAGAGGAGGAAATGGGAGTCTGAGAGGCGGGGTGTTTAAAGACAATGATAGGCGTTTATTCAACATCCAAGAAGGCTAACATACAACTGTGTTTTACTAACTCCAACCGGGACTATTACCGCTGTCCCACTGCATGTTGATTTTATGAACTCCTCCTAACGTTACCGGAGCTGAAGGTGCCACACGCTAAAATGTCCGTGGGGACCCGCGCCAACCCATAGATGGTTCCAACTCACCGAATTACGTAATCCACCACAGTTGCACTCAATATTTAAATAATGTTAGTCTAAATAAATGTAGACAGAAACATAATAATTTCAAGCAGAAAACGAATCTTTCCATTAAGATTTGATTTGATTTGATATTTTTTATTTTCCTGTCTTACATACAGATGTATGCCCAGCCCATATGGGCTTACAAGACACATAACAATAAGTATATAATAATATACTTTACCAATTACTTAACAAATGACATAGACCAAGATGGCCATAAAAAAAAGAAAAATACAAGAAAATACAATAAAACGTAATATAACACAAGCTGTACTCAATGTAAATAAACAGAAAAACAAGGTGAATTCAAATACAATTATATAGGATACAGTGTGTTTTGTCTCAGGTGCCATGCCTTCTCCAAAAATCCTGCAAAACCGAAGATGTCCTCCACAAAAAAACAACTCAACATACAGCTCTCAGACTGCCAAAACAAATCTGGGTTAAGAACTGACAATCAGGGAATTTAAACATGGTTGACATTGTTTTTGTGTGTTTATATTAAAGAAAGGAAAGTCTAGTGCTGGCTGAGCATATTGTTTGTTTGCACTAAGTTAATACTTTGACAATATATTTTTCAGTCAGTTCGGTCTTTGTGTGCCAAACATTATTTAAGGCTGTAAACACTGTAAACCTTTTATTTTATTTTTAATAAATGAGAAGCATGTTTAGATTTGAGTGTTAAATTTTTTTTTTATAAAAATTAACATATATCGAACTGAAAACCGTGACCCCAAAATCGTGATACGAACCAAACCGTCCATTTTGTGAACCGTCCCACCCCTACCGTTTATCATAAAAATTCAGTGCCCCCGAAATACAAAAAAAAGCCCCCGAAAATCAATTAAGGGGGGCAAAAAAAGCCATTGAATTTTTTTTTTTTTTTATTTCTAACCCTGATGTTTATACTACTATGCACTCTTAGAGTGTAACAGTCGAGCTTGATATTATTTGATGAACAATGCCACTGACCCTTAGCTGCCACAGATGTACCTCCTGGACCTGGTGACATGCTGTTCACAATCTCTAAGTCACTTTGGATAAAAGCCTCAGCTAAATGACTAAACTAAAATGTGAGAATTCAAAACTTCATTGTCATTGTTTATTTATCCTGATGAGTCACTGAGAATTAACATGTACATTCTGTTGAAGAGATTGCTCCAGGTAAAAAGTCGAGACCAAAAATACATGAAGCAAAAGTAGAATCTTAAATCAGGCAAATTATTTAGGAAAATTGTGTTAAAACGGTTCAACCTTGAATTCTGGTCAGAAGGGTCGTCTTTGAGTGAGAAACTACATTGAATCAACATTTAATTTAACAGCCAGAGTTTAGTAAAAGGTTATTGAACAGTGTATAAGGATTACAGTATGTTTTCAGAACTGAAATATCAAGATATTTTATTAAACATCTGAAGTATCAAGAATGTTCCAAAAGGTACAGCCCCCCCCCCCCCCCCAGTTTTTTAAACGAACACAGTTAAACAATTAAATAAAAAAAGAGATCCGACAAATGGAAAGATAAACCCACCATCCCTCAGAGAAATGCTTTAGGTTGATTATTTACCAATGATTCCAGGATTCTTGCTAGACAGGACAGTTTGGTCCATAGTTTTTTAGGTCACATCTACCTCCACCTTCATGTAAGCGAGATACATGAGCCGTAGATATATTTATAAAATGACTTCATGAACCTTTACTCTGAAACTAGAGATATGGGGTGAGAGTTTATGGTGTATATATGTACATTGATGATAAAGAGGGGTTTCTGAGACATTTTCACAAGTAAAAGCTGCGACCAGGTTTTGCAGGATGTCCAGATTATTTTTTATTATATTGTTTTGTCAATCTGAAGAAGCAATTGAAAAACTAAAAACGTTTAGTCTATTAATAATGCTAGAGTGGTCTGGGACCCTCATGCCAAGCCTAAAGGCCTTCCAGGGGGACACCTAAACATACGCAGTATCACCCCTAAAAGTGAACAGATTAAACAACTACTAGAATCAAATTTGTATTATTTATTTTTCTCTGAAACCTGGCTTCATGATAACTCCCCAGCTGCTGCTCTGACTACCTGGCTATAATATATTTAGAGCCACCTGAAGGGAGATGGGGAGGTGTGGTGTTTTATGTTAAAGATAACATCCACTGTACCCAGATCCACTTTTCAGATAAGGAATTAGAGAGTCTCCCCAAATGTCCTTTACCCTCCTAGGGCTGTACCGACCACCAGACTCCAAAGCTATATTTTCTGACCAGCTGAACACCATACTTAGAGAGTGCAACTTTGATAAAGAAGTACTTTTGATTGGAGATTTCAACATGAACTGGGAAGATAAACGTGGTAGAAAAGCCCTCAAACAACTTACAATGAAATTAGATTTTGTTCAGATGATTAAAGGGCTAACTAGGATAAGACTCAAATCGACCTAGTGTTTAGTAACAAGCCAGAGAGGATTACTAAATCATTACATTTAGTCACTGGCCTATCTGACCTTAACGCTTGTATCTAGAAAACAATGTCTAAGAATGGATTTAATCTGACTACCACCAAAAAGCAGACCTACCTCAGAATCCCTAAGGCTGACCACGGTCACTTTGAAGCAGCAATACATGGAATTGACTGGAGTGATATATGATCAGGGACTGATGTAGAAACTGATAGTCACCTGTTCCTCTCCACTATCAAATCCACAATGGACAGCTTTCTTAAAGAAATAAAATCCAAATGTGTCCAAAAGAGCACCCTCCCTTGGATAAACGAAAATATAAGAAAGTCAATGAAAGAAAGAGCTCATGCCCTAAAAGTAGCCCTTAAGTCCAACATGGAACACAAACATAGGTTTACAACCCTAAGAAATAAGGTGACCAAAGAACTGCGACAGGCTGCCTAAAGTGTTCACGCGTCCCCACTACGTCTGGCCTTCTCCTTCCCAACCCTCAGCTGTCGCAGCTGGGCTGTAAACCAGGGCTTGTCGTTGTTGTAGACTTTCCTGGAGCGGGAGGGGACACACCTCACAGAAGCTGACAAATGACGACACAGTCTCTGTGTACTCGTCCAGGTTGTTGCCAGCCTCTGGCCCCGCCCACTCCAGGAAACCCTGGTCGCAGCCCGCACGCTCCAGGAAACCCTGGTCGCAGCCCGCACATTCCAGGAAGCCCTTGTCGCAGCCTGCACGCTCCAGGAAACCCTGGTCGCAGCCCGCACGCTCCAGGAAGCCCTGGTCGCAGCCCGCACGCTCCAGGAAGCCCTGGTCGCAGCCCGCACGCTCCAGGAAGCCCTGGTCGCAGCCCGCACGCTCCAGGAAGCCCTGGTCGCAGCCCGCACGCTCCAGGAAGCCCTGGTCGCAGCCCGCACGCTCCAGGAAACCCTGGTCGCAGCCCGCACGCTCCAGCCAAGCGTTGAGTTTCTCCCGAGCGTCACCGGACCACACTTTGAAGCGTCTTACTACAGGTTTACAGAATTTTTATTTCTGCCTGTAGCAAGGGATCACATGGATTACATCATGATTGCTGTTTCCCAGCGCAGCACGGGAGACAGAATGGTAGGCTCGATGAATCGTCCAGTAGCAGTGGTCTAACGTGTTCGCTCCCCGGGTTGGACATGTAACTTGTTGCCGGTACCTCGGGAGAGCCCGGGCTAAGATTAGCCTGGTTAAAGTCACCGAGGGCGATCACCAGACTATCAGGATGTTTCAGTTCAGCTCTGTCTGTTTGTGATGTGGTACAACTTGTACTCTCGAATAGACTCTCTAAGGCCACCAGGTGGAGCCAGAGATAAGCTGAACGAGTCAATGAGCACATTTATGAGCATTATGAGCATTTATTTGTGCTAGCTCCAGAAAGCATCATTTGACAGCCCTATATGTTGATAGTGAATAGGAGACTGACCTTTTAGGATCTGAACTACACACCCAAGCAGTTTTGTTTCTCACATTATGGTATTATTATTATTATATTATTATGGTAGTGCTGTCGATTCCAAACAACAAAATTTACCCAAATCTCCAGGAAATCATCCTGAATATACAGTCGGCCATAGTGACTTTTAACATCTTGTCCATTTTATTCCCAATGGAGTTGTACAGCAATGTGTGGGAGAGTTATCTCAATGCATTGGGATACAAAAATATATATATATATGGAATTCAGTGGTCCTCCCTTACAGTTTTAGTGATAGTGTTTGACTCATTACATATTTGTTTGCCTATCAGCAAAATCCATAGGCCTGACAACATAGACATAATGTCTTAATTGGGAGACATTGTGGAAAATGAAATTTCCCTAGTCTTTGTCATTCTGAAATGTTATTTAAGCACTGGGGGAAAATGACCAGGCCAGGGTTAAATATTTCCTATTAATTAACAAGCGTAAACAGGCTGTTCAGAATTGTTGCTCATTGTGAGATCACAAGGAGAACACAATCAAATTAGCTTTAATTAGGCTAATCGATTAGCTGTGCATCTCTGATTTTTAGAAATGCGAAGCAGCATCTCTACGACCGGCAATGTCACTAACTCATGTGGTGTATTTTTTGTAGACAACTCATATGTTACAGTGGCATTAAGCTGGAGCCCATGAGCAGAACAGGGAGAGGAGAATGGAGCAGTTTAGGTTGTTTAATCCGATAGGTACCATGATGACAGGTTACAAAGACTACAGGAATGTACAAAGGTGCGAGCAGGAGCACTCCTCGTGTTCCGCGGGAGGGTCCAGGCGGGTGGTGTCTCGTGAGACAGCGAGAGTCGGCGGCAGCTGGGCCTGGGCACAGGGAGACAGATGTTAGAGCAAGGCAGAGAGACAGGCAGAGAGACAAGGTAGGTTACATCCGTGTACCTAGGTAGGAGTAGCAACACTCGGACAGTGAGTGGCAGGAAGCGTAGAGCTCATATCAGAGTCGGTGATGAGCAGACGATTCTCAGCTGCGTTGATTGATCCCAGGTGACAGCGTGTGAACGCTGGACTAGGAAGTTGCCCATATAAGGGCGTGGAAACAGCAGGGCAGAGAGAGGCTCTGGCCGTGGTTGTAACAATATTTGGCTATGCTGGAGTAAGGGCATGCATGTCTCTCTCTGCAGACCTAGCTGCAACAAGGACACAGAACCACAGAATTGCCCCAGGGGGAACTTGAGGTTTTTCCACACTTGTCTTAAAAAGATGGATGTCATAGTCAATACAGGATCTTTCAACATTTCTCCTAGGTCACTTGAAAAGGTATTTGCCCACTACTGGAATAAGATAAGTTATTGCCAGTCTCTGTGTCTATAGGAACAAATAACTCAAGGAGTTGTCTTACATTGTGACGCTATCTGAAAAGCATATACAAATAGGACCATGTTCTTGTAAGAGTTCAGTTCACTTTCTATAGGGACAATTTCAGAGTTTGGCTGTGTTGTGAACTCAATCATTTTCTGCAGAAATGATTAAGATGCCTGTATTTGCAGGGGTGTAAAAAGTACCCAGAAATTATGTGAAAGTATGGGTACCATCTCAAACTCTTACTAAAAGTCAGATTATCTGGCTAAAAACACACTTGAGTAAAAGTAAAAAAGTTTCTACTTTTAAATGTACTAAAAAGTAAAAGTAAAAACATTTTTTTATTGCAAGGGATAGACCAGGGGTCTCAAACTCATTCCAGCATGGGCCAAGTTTCCATTTGATATGAAATTATTCTTCTGATAGCAGGTGTTTAATCAAAGATCCCCGCTTTCTAGTCTTGCACAAGGACCAATCAGCATGGGTATGGGCGGGTTCATTTTCCGATGCTCCCACGTGGGTAGAACTTCAAACCCTGGTCTACCAGGCGGCCAACCTGACAAATCAACGCCATATTGACGCTAGAGCCCAAGGCCAAGTGGATGTAGTTGAGTATTTAACGCCTAACTCTCTCATCCTGGGCCGTGCCTCCGTTGTAGGTGATACAAGTGGACTCGACCTGTGCACCCATCCCTGGCACCGACTGAGAGCGATTCAAATCGGGGTGGACAGATTCTGGGCAAAGTGGAGTGAGCTAGCTGGCCCGAATCTGTTTGTCCGCAACAAATGGCATCAGACAGAGCGGAACGTCAAGGTCGGTGATCTTGTCTGGATCGCCGACCAGAACGCGCTGAGAGGCCAGTTCCGTCTGGGAAGAATCTTGTCAGTATACCCAGACAGAAAAGGGATCATCAGGGACGCTGATATCAAGACATGTGCCGGCCTCATCGTCTCCCCTGCAGGTGGACAGAAGAAGAGGAGCTCTCCACTGCCCATGACCGTCATCAGGAGAGACGTAAGAAGATTGGTGGTCCTCCTCCCCGTGGAGGACCAAACTCATCTGCCTGAGCCGCCCTGATGCAGTTCCCTGCCCACACCCCTCGCCCAGTTCATTGCCCAAGCCCCTGGATCCGGTCACCACCCCTAACCCCCCCTCTCGGCTGGTTGGTGTACGCCATGCGCTACCACCATGCCCCACACTCCGCACATACATGACTTAGAGCATTCATACCCCATGCCCATCGATCTTGGCACCACACACACCTGCCAAGAGACGTGGCTGACTTTTGATTATGCTTGCTCGTCTACACACACTCGTCAAAAGAAATTAAATAAAAATTAAAAAAAGAATACGTACAAAAAGGGTGTCGTTAAGAGGGGTCAATCTCTGATGTGAAGTAAGTTTCTGATCAAGCCAAGCGATCAGGAACTTAAGTGGGAGGTGTTGAACTCTTTAGGAGAAAAGAGAGCCAAATGTATTTAATTTACTCAAAATTACATATATTATTTATCCAAAACAAATGGTATAATTTAAATGTCCCCTAAATGATCAAATGTATGAAGTAACAATTTATGTTCATAGGGCCATTGATTTAAGATTAAATTAAAACTAGCTAGATAAATAATATTAATATGTGGACTTTAGACACATTTGTCTCCAGCCTAAGAAAGACATACTATGTTGTTAACTTGCCACAGCCCATGGGCTGGAGGACAATCCCCCAGACTGACCTAATCAGTCACACACTAGTTCTATTTCATTCTGGCTTCCGCTCAGCGTCATTCTGCACTAACCTCACTTCGTGCCTAGCACTGAATAAAAAACTCCACAATGTACCTTTACATACCGACATCCGTCTGGCCACACCCCTATCTGCTTACCTTCATAAGCAGGTGTGTGGTCACCTACTCGCCTCCTTCTTCACTTTCACCACAAGGAAGTGCCTTCGGTAGATACCCACACTTGACGAGGTTGTTTAGTTGAAGAAAGTTGATACGTGTTTAAATTTTTTCTTGCTTTTTTCTTCTCTCATATATTTAAAAAAAAAAAGCTAAGTCATAATGTTTACCTCGGAGGGTGGCGCTCGCAACGTCACCCTTCACCAGCGGTTCTCCATTGCCGCCTCTGTCGTACGTCTTGGAGCGGGGTTGAGGCCTCTCTCGTGGTCAGCAGCCACGCCCGGTAGGCGTCCGATGGATAGTTTGCCTCTCCAAGGAGCTGGTGCACCAGCGCCGTCTCCTGTGCGATGGCCTGGTTCTGGCTCTGGTTCCTCTGCTTCCAGGGAGTCGTCCGCTGTTGGGCAGCTGGCGCCTTTGGTTGCGGGGGATTTGAGACGCAAACTTTTTGCGTCAGCTCGCTCCCGTCGCAAGATGGTGGCTTGTAGACGCGAACGGCCTGGTTTTGGTGAGTTGCTGGAGCCAGATGAGGATGCGTCTGATTCTCCATGGCCGATGGAAACAGAGGACTACATGGTAGAAGCGGACGGGTTCTTGTTCGAAGCCCCGGTGGAGACATGTCCCCCGCCCGTCCAGGTAACACTGGAGGGGGGTGAGGTGTCTCCTTGGGATTCCTCGTACGCAGATGTTGGGTTAGAACCTCCGACTCGGCGGCGGGATGCCCTGCTATCAGCCACATCAGAATGTGGCTCCTTAACCAGTAGTCTGCTGCATGTGAGGGACGCGAGCAGCTCGGTGGGGGAAAGTATGCAGGGGGAACTGCATGCTTTGTTGCCCGAGCTCATGGCGGCGGCGGCAGTCGCAAACGGCGTGCCGCTGCCGCAGCCACTGCCTGTTCCTATTCCTGACGATCTCATAGGTCATCTATGGCAATGCCGCCCGGTGAGAGGGGTGGATGTTGTCTGTCCATTTTTCCCCTCAATGGAGGCCTACGTCCGTCAGGGACAGGTGGTCTCCCACATCATGGGCCTTACCCCCGCCTACGTGCAAGTCACGAGGGTGGTGGGTTTGGTAGAAGGCATGAAGGAGGGCGTGCCTCGGCTTGATAGGCCGATGGCGGCGCTCCTTTGTACTGAGGTGGTGTGGGAGCCGTTACGGAAGCCGGTTCCCCAAGGGAAATCGGCGAGGCGGTTGGCTTTTTGGAGTGACCAGTCATTTATCTCCGCGACGCAATCTCTGGCTGCCACTTCTAACATCGCGCAGCTGGCGAGATTCATGTCCGGGATACTGACGGGCGGCACGGAGCTGACTATAGCCACTGGGAAAGTGCGTGCCCTGGCCACTCTAATCCAGCGCCACCTTTGGCTGGAGCAGGTGCGTGTGCCGGAGAAGAAGAGGACTCCACTTCTGACGGCACCCCTCTCCGATGCTGGACTATTCGGGTCGGCACTGCAGCTGATGACCTCAACCTGCAGGAAGATGCAGGAGGAGCGCTCCGTGCTCCAGCCTCATTTCCCCCCGCCCGATGTCGCCGGTGGAGTCAGAGGGCAGGCGCGTCGTCGAGGTTCCGCCGCCGTAGCCGCCGCTGCTACCACCGCCACTGCTGGACCTTCGGCGAAGAAGGCCAGGAGGAGAGAGGGCGCCTTTGCCACTGCAGCCGGCCCATCTACGCCCGGAGGTGACGGTAGGGATCGTCGTGACCAGCCGCCGATCGTTTACCGTCCCTCCTGGGCTCCACGGGGTGGCAAGTCCCGAGCGGCTCGTGGCAGGCGTCGCTAAAAAAATAATTGACTTTTTCCCTCTGTGGTCCCCCCCTGTTCCCTTCCCGGCCCAAATATGATTTTGTTAAAGGAAATAAAGAGTCCCTCCTAAAAAGAGGGACTGTATTTTTTGTTACAAACTGTGTGTTTATTCACCAAACATATGATAGGGATGCGATGTGTGAATCTTTCGCTAGTATGGGTTTGATAGGAGGGCTAGACGTTACTCATGTTAGAGCTTAAGCAAGGCCTGCAGCCTACACTCGGTTGAAAAAGGTTTTTTCTGCCTCGACCTGAATCTTCACATAAAGGTAGAGGTTAGTTGTGTGCTCTGTTGCTTAAACAGTGATATTGAGCCGCAACACTATTGTGTTGGTCTGCAGTAATGCTCGTATGAAAAAGTACCGTGGCTCAGCCACTCTCTCTCTATCATGTGTCTTACAACATGGATACGGGTGTCGGGTTCACACATACACAACTTGGCCTTTGTTATAAACCCTGTTCACAGATGTGTCTGTGGCTAGCGTGCATTGAATTAGCTTGCGCTGTTCATTAGCATTTTGCTACTTAAGGTATCGTATGGCTGTTTGTTGTTGTCGTATGCAAGGGTTGGGCTTGCAAGGGGGTACCGGATAAACCCCTTTTTCCCTCTTCTGATTGGTCAGGGGGTTTATTGGACTCTCTTTTCATTCGGTCAGGGCCAAGCTGTTAGGCAGTTTGGCACGGGGGGAAGGGTTTCCCAGACTCCGCACCTATCACAGGCGGTTGAGTCTTGGGTTTCCCCCCGTCATAGCAAACGTCACTAAGCACGTTTCTATTGGACGACAGCTTCCGTGAGTTTTAGACCCGTATGTTGTATGTATGTTGTTGTCAAGTTGTCGGGGCAGAGCGTAAGACCTTACTGTTCTACTACGCTCGATATACGTGTAACTTGAGTCTGTTGGTCACATGACTCAATGTTACTGTGACTTTTCAATCTATGGCTCATGTGGGAAGTCTCTCTGAGGAGTCCCGTCTCTCCTCTGTGGTGAGGGTGGCGGGATGTAAGAATGTAAAAAAAATTACCCTCGGCCGCGTCACGTGGGATTCATGTCAGTCGGTGTTTCTTTCTTTTTTAATAATAAAAAGAGTGAAGAATATGAAGCACGACAAACTTCTTGTCGTTCTCCCAGGCGACTTGAAGGACCAATGTCTGGTGTCTGGTTAGACTATCCATTGATGTGTTTGGGTCTCGACGCGTACATAGTGCTGGCTCGGGGTGTTTCTGTTAAGAATCATGCAGGAGGCTAGTACGCCTTGGTTGCTCGTTATTAAAACAGCGTTTTTATAGGGCAACTGGGATGGGGGATTTTTTCCTCTTCCGAGAGCCTGTTACTGGGTCTCGACGGATTCTTGTTCATATCTGGGGGATGTTAATGGAATAGATCAGGACATAGGTAGAGGGGTCTCACGCCCTTAGGGTGGGCCACTGAGCGCGGTACAAATGGGACCGTCTGGGTGGCGCCCTCTTTTCATGTTTTAGATCGACACGCATACCTACCCCCTCTCCTGGAGTGGGCATGTCGGCGTGGTTAGGGCATGGGACTGGTTCTGGTCGTGCTGGTCCAGGTCAGTTAACCCGTTGCCCGCCGGGGACGCAGATCTGCTGTTCTGGTACCCTGAGGGACTTGTGCTTTTTTCAGGGGGAAAAATGCCGGGTCGGCCCGGGTGTGACAGGGTTAGGCGTTATGGAGACCCTTTGTTGGGTACACGTTGTACCTGACACTATCATAAAGGGGCTGGTTCTCCTTTTCTTTCGCTACTCTCTCACGCATGGCGAAGAGGGGGCTGTTGGGGTGGTCTTCTGGACCTCCTCTGGCATCCCTGTGTGCTTCCCGAGCCGCCGGGCCCGGTCCGAAGTAATGTTTAGTGGAAACCGTAGGCCTGGGATAACCCATTTTTGGAAACTGAAACACTTGTACTGCGGTATAGCTGGTGTATACCCGCAGGTGTGTTTTGGAGTTTTTTCTTGAGGGGTTATAGGAACAACCACCGTATGTGGTACCAAGAGGGTGGTTGATTCCCTGGTGTGTTGGAGCAGAGTCAACTCCCGGGTTACCTGGTTGAGTGTGCCCCTGCACGTTCATGATGTCTGCCAATCGTGTCAGCCTTCTCTGCCTCGACCCCTCTGTTGGATGGAGGCTTTGTCATGGTGCGCAACAATGCCAGCATACGCCCCTTCCGCCGGGGTGCTGTTTTCAGTTGACCCCTTTGGCGCCTGTCTCGTCCGCAGTGCTCCAGGCTCGGGTCTACAGCCTGCTGCCTGGTTTCCCAGGTACGCTGCCTGCTTCCGTTATGGTTAACCTTTTGAGTGCTTCAAAGTTACGGCCATGCTGACTGCCTGTGTTGCAGGGTCAGTGTGCCAGGCGGCGTACTAATGGGGGGAAGGGCCCGCTCTTGGAGGGGCCCTGTCCGAATACGCTGGCAATGTGGGGGGCGCTGTCACTAAGTGACCGCCTGTTGAGGTCTTGATGCCTGGCGTCATTGACCTCTCCGGGCCCCCTTTTTTCCAGGGGGTCCAGTCCCTTCAGGGGGTCTGGGTCTTCCTTCGCGCTCCGCTGCTACGGCCTTGCCACGGGGTTGAGTTTGCTCTTGACTCCGTGATTTTTGGGGGCAGTAACAAGGGTTGTTCCTTCCGTTCGTTCCCTGGTGGCATGCGGGTTGTGCGTGTGCGTAGTCGTGGGGTCAAGCCACGGTCTGCTCACCCTGTGCGTTGAGTTGCTCGAGTTCCTCTTCGCACGGTCGGATCCGTCTCCCTCCTGTCCTCCAATAGGGAGGGTATCCCTCCATTAGGGAGGGTCGGGGGGCTCGGTCCTCTCCGGTCTGATGGTTGTGGGGGGCCTCAGCGGGGTACATTTGTCGAGCTTCTGGCTTCCGCTCAGCTCCTCTTGTGCAGAATGACGCTGAGCGGAAGCCAGAATGAAATAGAACGTAAGGTTATGTATATAACCAAGTTCTATGAATACTGGTGACTCTCAGCGTCAGGACGCCAGTGCAGCCCTTGATCTCGCCTTGTGGTGAAAGTTTGGGAAGGAGGCGAGTAGGTGACCACACACCTGCTTATGAAGGTAAGCGGATAGGGGTGTGGCCAGACGGATGTCGGTATGTAAAGGTACATTGTGGAGTTTTTTATTCAGTGCTAGGCACGAAGTGAGGTTAGTGCAGAATGATGCTGAGCGTCACCAGTATTCATAGAACTTGGTTATATACATAACCTTACGTTTCATGTGACACACACACACGCACGCACGCACACACACACAGAAACCCAGGGTGGGGCCCTGACCCACCCCTGATCACAAGAGCATTGTTGTTAAAAACCTGTTTATCAAAGAAACCTTTGTAATACGTGTGATTTGGAGCAGGTCATTTTTTATGAGAAGAGGGGTCAACAATTTAGATAAAAACCTTGTTTGACCATTGTAAGGGACTCAGTCTAGTCGAGGCTGGGTAATGGATGGATGTCTTGTTACTGTGCTGTGGAAACAAAGGGTTATGTATATAACCCAGTTCTGTGAGTTATGGTGCGCTCAGCACCTGTCTGCATAACAGGGGCTGAGCGGAGCCATAGCCCGACAAATGTAGCCCGCTGAGGCCCTTCACAACCATCAGACCGGGGAGGGCCGAGCCCCCCCGACCCTCCCTAATGGAGGATACCCCCCCTATTGGAGGTTCACGGGAGGGCGACGGATCCGACCGCGCGAAGAGGCACTCAAGCAACTCAACGCACAGGGTGAGCAGACCATGGCTTGACCCCACGACTACACACTCACAACCCGCATGCCACCCGGGAACGAACGGAAGGAACAACCTCGTTACTACCCCCAAAAATCACGGGGTCAAGAGCAAACCCAAACCCGTGGCAAGGCCGTAGCAGCGGAGCGCGAAGGAAGACCCAGACCCACTGAAGGGACTGGATCCCCTGGAAAACGGGGGCCCGGAGAGGTCAATGACGCCAGGCATCAATACCCCACCAGGTGGTCACTTAGTGACACCGCCCCCCACATCGCCAGCGTATTCGGATAAGTAAAAAGAGGCCTGTTGGGATGTTGGATCCTAATGTGAAGAACTATGTGATTTAATGTTCTATTTTGATGCTCGTTTTATACTTATTTATATTTATTTTATGTCTGCACTTCATGCATTGCTCTTGATCTGCCAATTTTGAGCAAATTTTACGCCTGTCTTTTTTTGCTGCTGTGAAGCACTTTGAGCTGCAATTCTTGTATGAAAGGTGCTCTACAAATAAAGTTATTATTATTATTATTATTATTATTATTATTATTATTATTATTATTATTATTATTATTATTATTATTATTATTATTATTATTATTATTATTATTATTATTATAATTTTTTTTTATTAATATTTTTGCACAAATCTTACACATCTTCATGGAAGAACTTTCGTCAGCATAACATGCAAAGTCAAAGATTTGTCTTTTTCTTTCTCTTATAGACATACAAAACTTACATAGGACTTATACAGACATACCAAAAACAGATATGGAAATTAAAAAAGTACTTACAAAAAAAAACATTACTATGTATTGTGCATAATAACCAAGACGTATATACGTTACATGTAGTCCAATTCTACCTGCAAAGCAGGTATGTGCTGCATCTTCTATCGGGATGCCATCTTTCTCCATAGTGCATGTGAGAGGACGCGTCTCAGATATATGTAGGTGTGCGTGAGAACATGTATGAATGTGTGTCTCAGATATGTGTATGTGGGTACGTGTCTCACGTACGTATGTGTGTATGTCTCATATGTGTATGTGTGCATTTCTCAGGTACGTGACTGTGATCCTACATTTTGTGTGCGTGTCGTAACCATGTAAGTCTCTGCCACATGTGTGAGTGTATATCTCAGGTGTGTATATGCATGTGCGTCTCAGCTATGTATGTGTGTGTGTCCCATATGTATGTGTAAGTATGTGTATATCCCCTATATGTGTAAGTGAAAGCTTATGCTTCAGATGTGTGTATAAGTATGTGTGTGTATGCCTGCTTCCTATATGTGAGTATATGCGTGTATGTGTGCCTCTGACATGTATATCTCAGCCATGTGCATATGAGTTTGTGTAATTCAGTTATGTACACATACGAGTATGTGTGTCCTAGACATGCGTATGCGGCTAGATATGCGCATGTGAGAGTGTGATAGAGAAAGTGGCCATTCCATAGATACACCATCCGGACATACAATCTATGCATATGTAGCAGCCTGAAGATATTGTCTATTATTCAGAACTGCTGACTTGTGTTTTATATCCCCTTTGTACACAAAGACATCATTGATATTCCCACGAGCAATGATATGAGTTTCTCTTCCTTCTATCGGCTGGAGTATGGACCATACACAGTATCGCTGGACCATATTCAACATCCTTCCCTGTGTGACTAGTAGGGGGCGGTGTCTGGCAGAGAGTGTCGGAGAGAGATGGGACGTGATATATGGAGGCGGAAGACGGAAGGAGATTCTCTTCGGCAGTGAACTTGAACAGTCGCAACGGACGGGGGCTCGGGAGAGCCCTGTTGCAGAAGTTATGTTGGAGGGCCCCGTGGGATAGCGATGGGTGATAGGAAGTACTTGCTAGTTGACGCGATATCCTAGAAGTACCAGCGATAGTGTGTGAGCAAACAGTGCAGAGCCAAGCACTAACAGTCGGGTTATAGTAGTTACTGTGTGCGGTATAAGTAACGTGCGGCTAACAACATATCAAAGTCCTTAGTAGTCGGGTTATAGTAGTTACAGTGTGACGGTATAGAGTGCAAGCCCCGAGACGCGCGTGGACCTACAACCGGTCTGCTCCGGCTGCCTGCAATCAGTCTGCCCCGGTTACCTGCTACCAGATCTGCACCCGGCTGCCTGCAGCCTACGGGAGTTCGTCCCGTCCAGCAGGGGTCGTCATCACTCAGCACACGCTCTCAGCCGGCGCTGCCTCTCTGCCCCAGCTCCGCCTGCTAGTATCCTCACCGAGAGCGTTCGACGCCATCTTGCTTTCCGGACAACAGTGGCGCGGCGAGGCGGCCATTTTGGATGAGTACAAATGGGCATTGATGCTCCCGAGCTATTATACAGTATACAGTGTGGTGCAGCCTGCGGGCGAAATTAACGTTGCTACTACCGTTCAGTAGGGGAACCCCAAACAATATATGCCGGCATTAAGATAGGACTTTTACTGGTATTTTGTGGGCCCACCCTTTTGCTTTCTGTTTATTTCCTTTGAGTGTGATACCGCGTTGGTGTAATAATAGTTTCCCATTCAGTGAACCCTTCTATTCCTTCCCTATGTCCTCCCTTCTTTCCCCATATTACGGAGTACTAGAGCAGTATATGTAAACCCTTAGGGAAGGTATTGATACTGTGTCTAGCCCAGACGTGGGCAGCACTTAGTCTGGGTACAGCGAGAGCACTTGGTGCCTAGGGCGTAATTACATAATTACCAGACTGTAACTATCGTGTAACGATGACCATGGTGCAATAATTACCAGACTGTAACTATTGTGTAATGATAACCATGGTGCAATAATCACCAGACCGTAACTATTGTGTGACGAGAACAATGGTGCAATAATAATCAGACTGAATGGGAGCACGGTGTGTGTGTCTTTTACTGAGCCTAATCTTAACCCTTTTGATGCGGGTAACATATATACTATTAACCCCTTCCTATTTAACCTTCCCTTTCCTACCGTAAGGTTTCTGGTGTTAATGAGGGAAGGTACTGCTTGCGGGGGGAACCAAGTTATTTATTTACAATCCAGTCACTAGGTGTGGGAGGGTGCTAAGGGGACAATTGGGGAGAGTGAGGGTGTGTTGGGGAGTACTGCTGACTGCCCTGGAAGGGAGAGGAAGACCAGAGTACCGGACTAGGTTTGTAAATCCTGGGCCCCATCCACTCCCATTGCCAGCCTCCAGTTGACGCTCCTGACCCCAAAGACGGAGGTGCAGCTGGCCAGAGTGCTACTGTGTCTCGCTACCCAGTGACCGTGCACCACAGTTCCCACGAAGCAGGGATAATCCACCCTGCTACACATATATACATACATAATACAATATAAAGTATAGGTACCATCAGGTCAGATCCCATTTTTCACATTCATCTTTGATAATACTGAAACCCCACCTTAATCATTCGTCCCCGGACCGTTCAGTCAGGTGTAGAAAACTGTCCCATACCTCAGCAAAGATATCCTCTCTCCCTGCGACTCTATATGTCACCCTTTCATATGATGCTGTCCGGAACATTAGTTCCATCCATTCTTTAAAAGTAATATCAATGGGTGATTTACAATGTCGTAAGGCGATTCTACACCCTGATATCATGGCCATTCTATACCACATTCCCTGGTATTTAGGCAGTTTAATCTCTTTCGGTACTATACCCAAAACACATGCCATTGGGGAGTTATTCACCTTTACATTCAAAACTTTTCTTAGGAATATCACAATTTGATCCCACATTTTCCGGACTTTCTCACATTCGTATAACATATGTAGTAAAGTGCCTGTCTCCTTCTCACATCTCCAGCAGATGTCACTGTCTCTTAATTTTAGTCTGGCTAGTTTACTAGGCGTCCAATAGCTTCTGTTTAAAACTTTGTAAAAGATAAGTTGTGATTGTGCCTCCCGCGAGAATTTACCCCATTTGGACACCAGCTTCTCCCATATTTCCTCAGTAATATCCTCACATACATCGTTCTCCCAGCTCAACCTCAGACCTGCCAACTTGGGTGCATTGTGTTCCCTTATAACATCATAGAATCTTGACGCACCGCCTTTCCTACGCCATCCTTTATAAAATATTTCTTGAATTGCAGTAATCGGGCCACATTTTGGCCCTCCCATTGATGACGATATACAATGTCTAATCTGTAGGAATTTATAGAAGTTTTTATTATCTATACCAAAGTCCTCTCTAATATCCTCAAAAGATAATACCCCATCTTCCCCGGCTATATCACCTAGTACATGTATCCCCCTTTTAATCCAGTCGTCCCATATGACTGATTTCTTACCAATCTTTAGTTTTTTATTATACCATATAGAGGCTCTTGTAGTTAGATATGGGCTATCACTAGTCAGCCTGTGCGACTGATTCCAAGTTTCCCTGGCAAACGCCATTAGAGGGTTCTTAAAAGGTATAGGTCTGTCTGATTGTGTCAGGAAGGATTCCAGAGATGAGGGATATACCATTTCCTCCTCCATCTTGACCCAAGCAGGTGCCTCCTCAGTCGAGTGATTCAATTTGGAGAGCTGGGAGAGTGAGAATGCGTAGTGATACCAGTCTAGCTTAGGCAGGGATAAGCCGCCATCTTCCTTTGCTGCATACATTTTGGCCCGACCAAATAGCGGCCTTTTGCCCCCCCACAAATATACATTAATTACCTTGTCATACTGTTTGAGTAACTGAGTCGGGAGAGTCAGCGGCAGCATATATAGGATATAATTTAATTTGGGAGCCAATATCATTTTTACTAAGTTTATCTTCCCAAGGAGGGACATATTCATCTTGGCCCAATTCTGGGTCAGAGCACTAACGTGTTCGATTATAGGGGCAATATTGGCTTGTACTATCTCTTTCAGACCTGGGATCAGCTTTATTCCTAGATATATCAACCCTGACGGCATCCACCTGTACTGCCATCCCCTCCTAATAGCTGGGGGACAGCACCTAGAGAGAGGCATTGCTTCTGACTTGCTCCAGTTGATTGTGTATCCAGATATTTCGGAGAAGGACTTGATAACAGTTCCAATGACCCCAGCTGCTGTTTGGGGATTGCTGGATACCAATAAGATATCCGCATATAAAAATAGTTTATGTTCCACCTGTCCCGCTATTACCCCTTTGATGTCTTGATTAGTCCTTAGTGCGATACCTTGCCTCGTCCTCCGTCCTAGATTAAAGGGCGAGGATACGATCCCGTTAGTCAAGACAGAGGCCATCGGATTTGTGTACAACAGCTTTACCCACCCAGTAAACGATGGTCCAAATCCGAAGCGCTCTAGCGTGTGAAATAAGAATGCAAATTCCACCTTATCAAAGGCCTTTTCGGCGTCCAATGAGAAGGCCACTGTAGGCTCTACATCGTTCCTAACCTTCCACATTATGTGTAGGAGTCTGCGAATATTATCAGCTGAGTTTCTCCCCTTCACAAAACCCACTTGGTCTGAGTGTACCAAACTCGGTAGTACATCTTCTATTCTATTCGCTAGTATTTTTGCTAATACTTTTTCTTCCAAATTGCTCAGGGATATAGGCCTATAGTTCCCACAGTATTGAGGGTCTTTGCCCTTTTTCTGTAGTAACGTAATAGTGGCCGATCTCAAGCTAGTGGGCATATTATTATTATTATTATTATTATTACCGTTCACATTTGAACCGATACCAGTACCACTTCCTGGAGTTCGGTATCGGTACCAAGCGGTACCTTTTTTCTTACTTGACTCACTCTGTAAAAATACATTTAAAAAATAAGTCCAAACTCAATTTCAACATTGTTATTTATTTAGAACATTTTGTTATTTATTGTTGTAACACACCACACAAAATAAATCGCCTGATCAAGTATTATGTTTGTAAATGTTTAAATATCAACATTATGTGGCCATCCTCAGTAAATATGATCAAACTCCTCTGACCTCGTCTGGTCTTTCCAAAGACCTAAGAGACGTGACAGTAATATATATGGAATATATATGGAAAGCTAGGGTCTGTCTGGTAGAAGTAGGATGCAGAGGATTTATAGCACGACGACTTTATCATTATTGGGAGACTTGGGGATTCGTGGGCAAAGCTTGTAAAAAGCGGTGATGTCATTGAGAGGCAATCAGTGGATTTGGTTGAGGAGGAGTAATGTCAGCTGGGGACCAAAGTAAACAAAGGGTAAGAGAGCATTCCTTTTCTTCTCTGTAGTTGCCGTTTCATGTTTAATATTGTAGGAATTGTATTTTTGACATAGGATAACACAGGGAGGTTCAGCGAGTGGATATCATGGAAAAAGTGGGAGCTGGCGGGAGTTCCGGTATGAGAGCAGATGGGTAACACATGTGCGATTGAGCTCCTGGTCAAATGAGTGAAAAAACGGATAAAAAAAGACCCGAAAAGTAATTAAAAAGGAAAATGCTCACGAGAAGTAAGGAAGAGACAACGATTGTGAAGGAAATAGAAATGGAGAACATACGAGAAGGAGAGAATCCGAAGAAACAGAATCCCCGGAGCTGATAGTTTTAATTCATTGATCTGTTGTCAATATCTGTACACTGACGTCAGATGTCTCTGTGTAGACACAGGCCGCCCCAAAAGAAACGGTCTCTGTGTAAACAGATGGGCCCCCTTTGAAACAGTCTAGACACAGGTGCATGATGATATCAGGAGCATGCACAAGCCTACACACACACCGGCACACACACTTTAACACACTCTGCGGACACATCACGCAGACACTAATGCACACACATAGAGAGAGATACACACCCCCCCCCTTTTTTGTTCACCTAGACATGCAAACTCATGTCTCTCACTTTAGCACACACACACACCGACACACACACACTCACCCACACACACACCAACACACATGCACACACACAAATTATATGCCGTCATCTGATAAAGAGAGCGGAGGAATCAGCCCCTCCTTTCCCCCATCTAAGCAAACACCAGCACACACACACACACACACACCACACAGACATCAATGCATACACACCGAGATAAATACACACACCATCTGATAAGGAGAGCGGAGGAATACAGCCCCTCCTTCACCCCATCTAAGCAAACACCAGCACACACACACACACACACACACACACCACACACACATTCATGGATACACACCGAGAGATATACACACACCATTCTGACGAGAAATGTATAAATGATGTGACGATGTATTGACGATACCACCACTTGGCACTGGCTCGCTCGGTGTGCGGAGGTGCGTGGTCCGGATTGTGATCTACTTGTGCTGTGACGGTTCAGTAAAACTCTGCAGACTGCCATCTGATTCTGTCTCACTCTCTGTTCACCTCGCCGACATTCAATCAAAGAACTATGAGGGAATTCCTTTCAAATGGGGGCTCGACCGGGATTGGTGATCGGAAAGAGGTGAGCAGAGACCGAGTAGATTATCTGCAGAGTTGGCACAGGATGAGTAGATCATAATCTGTATATTTTTTTTTTTTTTTTTTTTTTTGTCTTCTTGTCCGTGTCGTGCATTTATTGGTCCAGGTCGAAACGAGAGCCGGTGCTTTTTCTTCAAATGACGAGGTGAGCTGAAAACCCATTACTAAATGTTCAGCAAATTGGCAAATTCCAAATTTATAATAGGTTTGTCATTTGAATGAAATATGCCTGCATAGGATTTCGTGCAGTTGTTGTTTTCTTTATCGAGTGAAGGTCTGATAAATAGGGTTTGAGGCCTAAGGTCTGATAAATAGGGTTTGAGGCCTAAGGTCTGATAAATAGGGTTTGAGGCCTAAGGTCTGATAAATAGGGTTTGAGGCCTAAGGTCTGATAAATAGGGTTTGAGGCCTAAGGTCTGATAAATAGGGTTTGAGGCCTAAGGTCTGCTAAATAGGGTTTGAGACCCAGGGTTAAAGTTCCCACCGGAGGTTAAAGTCCTAAAAGAGGGGTTAAAGTCCCCGGGTTAAAGAACCCTGGTTAAAAGTCCTCCGTGGTTAAGGGCCTAGGTAGCACCTTTCCATAGTGTGGGTTAGAGTCACTATTGAATTGCCGTGGTTAAAGGCATATTGGGTTGCCGTGGTTAAAGGCCTATATAGCACCGTTCCACGTAGCCCACATAGTCACGGCTGCATTTTTATAGGGGTGACAAAAGTATGAAGTTCCATAGTGATGGGTAAAGCCATGTGTCCAGTCGAGTCAAGTGGATATATGAATATTCGTCACGGGATACAAAACCGGTGCGTTATGTTGTTGATAAGGGGGCCATTATCATTATATTAAAATGAATAGTGGTAGGGAGGCCAACCTATTATTATTAGAATAAAATAACCTATTATTATTAGAATAAATATCGTCCATATTGCATTAGTGTGCTGCTCTGTGGTAGAGGGATGCGGCCGCAGAGCGAGGGAACAGGTCTCTCTCCACATTGCAGTTTAATCATGATCCAATTCTTTAGCGGAGTTCTCACTCGCTGTCTCAGCACACATGAAGCGCGCACCGCACACTGCTGCTGCTGCTGCTGCTACCCCCTCCCCACCTGTTGCATGTAAACAGAGGCTATTGCCTCACCGTGACGTTAGTCTAGTCAGTGTGGGACCTTCGTGAGATAACGTTAGCTACCGTTACAAAATGACCCAGTCAACTATTCACTTAGTTTAATACATGACTTTGAGGCATTGTGTAACGTTATCCAGCCGGCTAGCTACGGATAGCTCCCGACATCAACAAATCCATCAGCAATAGTCCAGTGCATAATACCTCGGTTGGCTAGGTAACTAGTCACTACGAAATGTCGCAGTAAACTAAATAGTTCACTGAGGCGTTGTCCCAACGCCATCCAGCAGTAGCTACAGAAAGCTCCTGGCATCAATGTCCTACAAGCGTCCTGCAAGCTACCTACAACAACAACATGCGTATTCGAGTCCCTGGTTTACATCGCATGAGTGAGGGCTGCTGACTAGGGTCCAGGTGCAGCGCCGGAGAATTCTTTTGCATGCTGATTCTGAATGTAGCGTTTAGGGTCCAGCTGCACCCCCGGAGAATCCTTGCTCGAGTATACACACAGACAGTGGAGCTGTTTGCAGACAGCGAGGTGGCGATGTCTCGCAGATAATACAACTACAAGTATGATTATATGATATATATATATTTTATTCAAAATAATAATTATATAATTTTTTTTAATCAAAAACAATCGATATAAATAATGGTAAAATAGTTATTTAAAAATTTGCCCCTAAAGAAGATATTTTTTGCCCCTAAATTTCTCATTTAGGGGCAAGTGTGCCCCTAGTGAAAAAGCTTAGCGTACAGCCCTGTGGGGGCTATGGGTTTTACGTCTAGGTCAGGCATTATAGCTCAGCTACAATCAATGGGCGCAGAGAGATTTGTGTCAATGTCAATCCGTGACGTAGCATTTTTTAAAGAAGGTATGTTGCAAAATGGGGCAGGAGAAGGAAGGGTGATTACGTTTCCCCCCCTCAATCCCCATTAATCTGAGATTGAGGGTAGAAAGGGAGGAAGCCGCCACTGTAGTAGGTGTAATGAGAAGGTATTAGTAGGTGTAATGAGAAGGTATTAGTAGGTGTAATGAGAAGGTATTGGTAGGTGTAATGAGAAGGTATTAGTAGGTGGTATGAGAAGGTATTAGTGGGTGTAATGAGAGGTATGAGAAGGTGGTATGAGAAGGTATTAGAGGGTTGTATGAGGTGTGGTGGCAACACCTAGGGGGTTAACTCCTAAATCAGGGAAGACTGGTTAAATATATATGTTTGTTTTTCTCTCTCTGGTTTAATCAGACTGATTGTATTCAAACTTCCGCTCTTCTTGTTTTATGCTTTTTATTGTATTTAAAATACCCGCAGGGGGAGTTTTATTTCTAAAGATTTCTAATTTTATTTCCTCTCAATTCGTTGTTTCTATGGCGTTCCCCACGTGGACCGTCTGGTCGGTCACGACTCTAAAAAATCATAATCTCCATCATCACTTTAATCATGATGTAATTAGACGATACCAAAATACATAACAAAGTTGTTTTGTTACAGAGACTACATACACTGCAAGGGGAAGAGAATCCTCAACGTTCTCATGGTGTAACTAATAACAACTCTGACCAGGAAATATAATACAATTATATAAATGATACTGTCACGGTGTCCAATGAGCAGAATAGTATGAATGGAATCCAAGTGTGTTTCAAGTTGTTCGCATATTATTGTCTAATTACACTGTAAATACAGAAATGGAGGGGATGCTGGGTACCAGATGATGGTGAATGGAGGGGATGCTGGGTGTGTAGGTGATGGAGAGGGGGGATGTATGGTATGGGCAAGTTGGGGGCCCTGTTGGGGGATGGAGAGGATGCCCACGAGACGAGGCACCGGCCTATGAGGAGCCCTTGGAGGATGCGCCGGCCAGCTCTCCTCCCCGTCTCTTTCCTGTCCAGCTGGGGTCCCCCGTGTCTGAGCCACCGGACTCTGCTGACATGATGGCATCCGGGGATGAGGATGTGGGGGAACCAACTGCAAGTTTCTATGAGGTCGTGGTAGGGTTGTGAGAATGTGGTCAAGATTAATGTGGTCAAGATATTGTTGCGTGTTTTGTTTTTTATTTCCTTTTTATAGTATAATCATTAGAATATTGTCTACTCATGGGATATTGTATACTCTTATGTGGGACAATGTGTGTTTTGTTTTGATTTGTTTTATGTGAATTTTAGTCTGATTTTCTAATGATCCTTCGGCATAGAGATTGCAACCATTGAAAATCATTGCATTATTTTTTCTTCTTTTTCATTTGTGAGTTTGGGTGATGGTGACGGAGTATGACGCTGATATGCCCCAACTGTGAATCTGAAAAGTTGAGAGGTTCTTTATGCATTTTTTATGTATTTCAATCAATGGGTTTTCTCATTAATAAGTCTGGATGCATTGTACTGGTTGTTGAGTAAGCTGTGTGGTGTTCTGTGTGCTTTGATTCTTCCACACGGGTTGGGGAGAGGCTGAGCGACCATGGACGCGATGGGGAACGGTCAGCTGTCATCCGCTTCATTAGGGACGCTGTGGTCATGCTGAGAACCGTACCGAGGCCCTTCTCCGCCGGTGGTGGGGTGGAAATACAACCCCGCCGATGTCACGAGCTGTCGCTCGATGGTCGCCTGGAAATGTAGGGCTGGTGCCGGATTGAGGGGGAGGGGCCGGCAACAGGACTTCGGCCTGAATTCAGTATGATGCAGTGTCCTCTGGGGGTGATGGCTGACTGACGGTGTCGGTCGCCCCTCTCTGCCTGATGGCCTGCGGTGTTTGGACTCTGTGTGGACTCCACACAACAACTGAATAAATTGAACTGAATTGGACACAACAACTGAATAAATTAATAATAGATGAGAAAGTATAAATTGATTGAAATTATGCGAAATGTGACTGAACTGAAACTGAACTGTCTTGAGATATGGTTGATATTGTGCAAAAGAAAACTGACCTGGCTGAACTGTCTTACATAGTATTTTAGGCATGTACATTGTGCGAAAGCGGTCAAGCATCATTTCCATATTTTACAGGTCCTGGTTAAGGTTAAATCAACGTCAGTTTATTGTTATTTTTTTGTGTTTTCATTCCTCTATGAATTTATATTGTGTGATTGTAATTAGTATTTCACGGGTTGATCTATGGCCTGCCTTGGATTAAGTGCAGGTCTGGTGTATTGATGACAGTGTTGGTGGTCATCCGATATGTAGGTATATGTCAAAGCGATGTACTCTATTTGTTCCTGACCTTGGCGTTTTGACAGGTCCATGCTTAGTGTATGTCTTGGTGATTGATGGTTGTGTCATATTGTTGGGTGCACAATGAATTGTTGTGTTGACATATGGATTTATATGTCAAAAGGGGGATTGATAGTTTTAATTCATTGATCTGTTGTCAATATCTGTACACTGACGTCAGATGTCTCTGTGTAGACACAGGCCGCCCCAAAAGAAACGGTCTCTGTGTAAACAGATGGGCCCCCTTTGAAACAGTCTAGACACAGGTGCATGATGATATCAGGAGCATGCACAAGCCTACACACACACCGGCACACACACTTTAACACACTCTGCGGACACATCACGCAGACACTAATGCACACACATAGAGAGAGATACACACCCCCCCCCTTTTTTGTTCACCTAGACATGCAAACTCATGTCTCTCACTTTAGCACACACACACACCGACACACACACACTCACCCACACACACACCAACACACATGCACACACACAAATTATATGCCGTCATCTGATAAAGAGAGCGGAGGAATCAGCCCCTCCTTTCCCCCATCTAAGCAAACACCAGCACACACACACACACACACACACACACCACACAGACATCAATGCATACACACCGAGATAAATACACACACCATCTGATAAGGAGAGCGGAGGAATACAGCCCCTCCTTCACCCCATCTAAGCAAACACCAGCACACACACACACACACACACACACACCACACACACATTCATGGATACACACCGAGAGATATACACACACCATTCTGACGAGAAATGTATAAATGATGTGACGATGTATTGACGATACCACCACTTGGCACTGGCTCGCTCGGTGTGCGGAGGTGCGTGGTCCGGATTGTGATCTACTTGTGCTGTGACGGTTCAGTAAAACTCTGCAGACTGCCATCTGATTCTGTCTCACTCTCTGTTCACCTCGCCGACATTCAATCAAAGAACTATGAGGGAATTCCTTTCAGAGCGAAGCCGAGAAAAGCCAGACGAAAGAAGGGGGAGGTACCGCTGAGGCAGACACGGGAATGCCAGGATGGGCCGTGAACATGCAGGCCGGGATACTGGAGAACATAACAGCGGCGATAAAACTGAACACGGACACGATAAGGAATGATATTGGGAAGCTACGGGAGGAATTGAGGAAGGAACAGGAGGACTTCAGAGGTGAAATGAATACAGAAATCAAAAGGGTGGAGGAGAAGATGGCGGGACAGGACAGAAACGTGACCGAGTTACAGACTAGGACGGCCCACGCGGAGGAATGGAACACGGAGATACACGAGGTATTAACATGTGTGATTCAGAAACAAGAACAGATGGAGACAAAGATGTCGGACATGGAGGGGAGGTCACGGAGAAATAACATCAGAATATGGGGACTGAAAGAAGGAGTCGAAGGGGAATCGGTGACCCTATATGTGGAAAAGCTTATCAAAGAACAAATGAAGGAAACGGGACTGGAAAAAATGGAGATACAGAGGGCCCACAGGGCGTTGGCTCCGAGACCACAACCGGACAGACCTCCGAGGGCGGTGATTATTAACTTTCTGAGATTCGAGGTTAAGGAATTGGTACTCAGAACCGCGTGGACCAAGAAGATTGAAATCTAAGGGAAAAGACTATCATTTGATCACGACTACTCGACAGCGGTAGCGATAACACGCAGGTCCTACGCGGGACTGAAGAAAACCCTGAAAGAAAACGGAATGAGATTCCAGTCACCCATGACCTCGCTAAGGATTCACTGGGAGGAAGGGGCGGCGATGTACGCGACGGCACGAGAAGCGGAGCGAGAGATGAGACGTTGAGGGATGAGGATGGCGGAGGACGGAGAAGGAAGGAGGCGGGAGGAACAGATGCGGAGCCTGCAGCAAAGATTGGAGGGAGCCCGCAGGTGGATCAGAGTGGAAGACCGAAACCGGAGGGAGGAGAGAGGAGAAGGCGGAGGTGAAACGTGATGGAGCGAGGACGGAGACGGATGAGGAGGCCAGGCGGGAGGAGGCGAACGGATGAGTACACGCACAAGAGATTGAAAAAACTATTCAAATAGAGACAAAGTATAGAAACTGAAATAACACTATGCACAAGCACACATTCCCAGGTAGAGGCAGGATATAGAAATGAACGTAACGTATACATGGACACATAATACACAAGCTGATGGAGGAAATAAATGGAAATATAACTAGGTTTGATAGGCGAGACACAGACCATACTGAAACAGATACATAGAAACACGTTGTGAGTAACACAGTTGGGAGGGATTAAGGGGATAAATGGACATCACATAGAAAATAGAGGAGAGGAAAAGAAAATAATAAGGGGTACACGGGAGACACCGCACACGGATATGGGAGGAAGGAGGGACAATGAAACATATGAGTCACATTGAGAGGGACCAAGAAAAGAGGGTCTTAGATCAAAAGGAAGGATAGAGCGCTTTGACCAGGAGCTCGAAAGCACAAAAAAAAAACAGTAAGAAAGCTGGACAAATATGACGAGCGATTGGGGGCAAGGGTTTCAAACCCCCAGGCCGTCAGGAGGGGGCCCCTCGCTAGGAGGGCAATTACCCCTCACCCACCAGCAGGGGACAGGGGGGGACACAGGGACCCCCCGAACGCCTTGGGAGCACTTTATGTAAAGTTTATGTTTTTTATTTATGTTAAGCATTATATGTATTCGGTGAAGAGAGCGGAGGCTCCAACCGGAGGGGGGAATGAGTGTGACATGGGGGGGACTGACAGACGAAAGAAGAAGAAAGATGACAAGGGTTAAAGGTATAAAAATGATGTCGTTAAACGTTAATGAAATGAATAATGCGATAAAAAGGGGCAAAGTGATGTTGAAATGTAAAAAAAGTGAGATGGAAGTGATTTTTCTGCAGGAGACACATTTGGTAGCACAGGGTCATGAGAAACTGAAGAGATTTGGATATGAAAATGCATACTATAGTTCCTTTGAACAAAACCCGAGGAGAGGAGTAATCACGTTAATCAAAAACACAGTCAAATTTGAATTGATCAAGGAAGTAAGAGACAAGGAGGGAAGGTTTGTTTTGGTGAAGGGGAAAATGGAGGGCCAAATGGTTACGTTAGTAAATGTTTATGCACCCCCAGAGAGTGAGAGGGATTTATATGAGACCATTTTTGACATGATAGTGATGGAACTAGAAGGGATATTGATATGTACGGGAGATTTTAACGTAGTACTGAATCACGACCTAGACACCACGAGTACTAGAAAAGGACGGGCGCCCATCAGTAGATATGTGAATATTCAGATGACGGAAATGGGAATTACAGACGTTTGGAGGGAGATGCACGCCATGGACAGGGAATACACACATTACTCACACCCACACGTGACGTATGCGAGAATAGACAACTTTTTGATGACGACGGGGGACAGTTACAGGGCACGGGAGAGCAGTATAGGAGTGGCGGACATATCGGATCACAGTGCCATATATCTGACAGTAGATCTAGAAGGGAGACGGAGGAACACGATTTGGAGACTAAATGTAGGAATATTAAATAACAAAGGGGTGGTGAGTCAGATCAAGGAGGAGATAGCCAGATATAAGGAAGAAAATGACAACGGGGCGGTAGACCCGAACATTCTATGGGACACACTGAAGGTAGTGATAAGGGGGAAATTGATGGAAAAAACAGCAATGCTGAAGAAGGCCAGAACGGAGACATATCACAATCTGATAGGGAAGCTAAAGAAGCTAGAGGGGAGACACCAGATATCAAAAGAACAGGAAACGCTCGGAGAAATCAAAGAAGTAAAGGCCAGGATAAATAGGGAATTATTGACGGAAATAGAAAAGAAAGCGAGGTTCATGAAACAAACGTACTATGAAGGGGGACCAAAAGCGACCAGACTGTTGGCTAGGAGAATTAGAACGTAACAGAAGTTGAACACGATACACACAATAAGGGATACAAAGACTAATGAAATATTGAGGGACCCAGCTGAAATAGAGAGGACATTTAGAGAATACTATGAGAAATTATACACACAGCCAAAAGCAGCGGGAGAAGAGGAAATAGAAACATATCTGGAGAAGCTAGAGTTACCATCGATAGGGAAAGAACAGAATGAAGAATTAAATAAAATAATTACGGAACAAGAACTGGAAGATGCAATTAGTAGAGCTAAAAACAACAAGTCTCCGGGGAGCGACGGATTCCCATCGGAATTCTACAAGACATTTAGAACTGAATTAGCACCCATGTTAGGGGCGGCGTTCAGACACACGATGGAAGAGGGGAAAATGCCCCCCTCATGGAAGGAAGCCATAATCACCACGATACCGAAGGAAGGGAAGGATAGGGAATTATGTAGTAGTTTCAGACCTGTGTCCATACTCAACATAGATTACAAGATGTATACATCGATAATATCAAAAAGATTTGAGACGTTTATGCCAGACATTATAGATGAAGATCAAACTGGATTTATTAAAGGGAGACAGACACAGGACAACGTGAGAAAGACATTACACATAGTAGAGGAGATACAAAAACAAGGGGGTAGCGCGGTACTGATTAGCCTAGATGCAGAAAAAGCGTTCGACAGTGTGAGCTGGACATTTTTATATAAAACATTGATGAGGTTCGGACTGAACGGGAGGGCGATGAAGATGATCAAGGCGCTATATCAAGAGCCGACAGCGAGGGTTAAGGTGAATGGCAGCCTGACGGATAGAATCAGATTAGAGAGGGCTACCAGACAGGGATGTTGTCTCTCACCGACGCTCTTCGCCGTTTTCATAGAACCACTGGCACAACTGATCAGACAGACCGAGGACATCAAGGGAGTAAGGATAAAGGGAACGGAATATAAACTAGGCTTATTTGCAGACGACGTGATAGTATACATGAGGCAACCAGAAAAGAGCTTCCCGGCACTGATGGATCTACTGAAGGAATATGGCCACTACTCAGGATACAAACTAAACGTGACAAAGACACAGACCTTAGCATGGAACTATTCTCCAACGAAGGAAATTAGAGAACAGTACGGGATAAGATGGGACATGGACAAGATTAAGTACTTAGGGGTGAACATCACGAGAGGGGTGGAGAAACTGTTTGAGGCGAATTATACACAGATAAATCAGAACATCAAGAGAGACCTAGAGAGATGGACAGTAATGCCCTTGGACTTCAATTCAAGAATAGAGGTCATTAAAATGAACATACTATCAAGGTTACTGTACCTATTCCAGTCACTACCGATACAAATACCACAGAATCAATTCAGGGAGTGGGACAGACTGATATCGAGGTTCATATGGGCGGGGAGAAGACCACGGGTCAGATATAAAACACTACAACTACCAAAGGAAGAGGGAGGGATGGCAGTACCCAGCCTACAAGATTACTACTATGCAGCACAACTGAGAGCAGTGACGTGCTGGTGTAACGACAGATATGAGGCAAGATGGAAAGACATTGAAAAAGAAGGGGAGGGATACAAGGTACAAGCTCTGGTGGGGGATAGGGAACTATTTAAAGAAAAAGAGGGACTATTAGATCCAATCACCAAATGCACCTTGACCATATGGAACAGAGTAGTAAAAACACACAAATTGGAGAAGCAGTCAGGGGTCCTGAGATGGGTAGCACATGACAAGAGATTCAAACCAGGGAGGTTAGACCATGGATTCAGAAGGTGGGAGAGGGGGGGGGGGGCAACAGCAATATGCAAAATGATAGAGAAGGGAGAAATGCAGACACTACAAAAATTAAAGGAGAAATTTGGACTAGAAAACAGGGACCACTTCAGATATCTACAGGTTAGAGACTACTACAACAAAGAAATAAGGGGGGCCAAAGACGAGGAACAGAATGGAATAATAAAGATGATAGTATGGGCATACGAAGGGGGGCAAGGAAGAGTAATATCAGCAATATACCGGGCTATAATGACCAGCAAGGGACACACGACCGATTACATAAGGGAGAAATGGGAGAGAGAGCTAGAGATAGAAATAACAGGGAAGGAATGGGGGAACATATGCGAGGTACAACATTCAACAACAGGATCGAGAATATGGAAAGAATTTGGATGGAAAAACATAATCAGATTCTTTATAACCCCAGAGCTGAAGGGAAAATATGCACCAACACAAAAAGCATGCTGGAGGATGTGTGGGAAGGAGGGGGCAAATCACACGCACATATTCTGGGGATGTCAGAAGCTGAAGGGGTATTGGGAGGAGATAGGGGAAGCAATGATCAGAATATTAGGATACGGGATACCACAAACAGGACTGGTGCTTTACTTAGGAGACCTGACACACGAGGGAATACAAGGGGGGGACAAATATTTAATAAAGATAATGTTGATAGCGGCCAGAAAAGCAATAACGAGACTGTGGTATAAGGAAGACCCACCGACAATAGCAAAATGGGTAGGAATAGTGGAAGAAATACAGGATATGGAAAGGATTACACACATGCTGAGGTTACAGGAAGAGAAATTTGGGGAAAGATGGGGAAAGTGGGAGGATTATAAAAGGAACGAGAACGACATCACAGAGGAAGAACCAAATGCGACACAAGAGAGCGAAGGGTAAAGGAGGAAAGATGTTCAAGCAGGGTCTATGAACCCATGTCACACACCTGTACTTTAGTTAACATTTTCTATTGTGTTTTTGGGATATTACAAGTGCTGAATGCTTTTATACCTTATTATTTATGTCTGTTTAACGGTGTGATATTAAATATTCAGGGATGATGTGGTTTGTGTATGGGTGAACCAAAAGGCAAAGTGAAAGTTAATAAACAAGAGAAAAAAAAAGAAAGGACGAAGGAGAAGGGAAGAAAGAAACTCAAGGAGGGTCTCTGGACCCAGATCACACATACAAACCTTAGTCAGCATTTACTGTTTTTGAGTAGGAATTACCTGTTTATGCCTGTTTAAGGGAGATACACAATCAGCCTTTGTATCAAATACCTAGAAAACAACAGTAGGGGAACCAGACAACTAACCATGTGATACCCATGTAAATATTTATGTGCACTGTTTTTTCTTTTTCTTTTTATTGTGATGCTAGTCTCTTCATTTTTTATTATTTATTTTTTGTAAGTGCTGTCTGTCTGAATAACTGTTAATAAAAAATTTAAATTAAAAAACAAAAAAAAAAAAGTGGGAGCTGGCATGGTGGTTCTGGGACGCTGGAACTAACCGCTGAGCCTTCCAGAGCTGTCGTGGGCCTAGCTTGATGAAACACCAGGGAAAGGAGGTAGTCTAGATGGAAACACAGGTCCACCTGCATGGTCTGGATTTTTTTGCCACCTGTTTTTTCTTAATCCTTGGAGTGTCTATTTTAAGATTTTAACAGGTTGAAATAATGTCCCATGGGGTTTATTTTATTATTATAAATTTTTTTTATCATCTTTTTCCCCCCTCTTTTTTTCCGATTTTTCTCCCATCCCACTGTTAGTCGTTGTGCCAATTCCCAACCCCCTTCCTGGTTGTTTCCCCCCCCCCCCCCTGATTGATTGATTGATTGAAAAGTTTATTAACAGATTGCAGAATGGGTACAGTACAGTACAGCTCAATACATACAATTGTTAAGGGGATGCAGACCAGAGAAAGACTTTCGTCTTGTTTACATCAGGGTCCCCCATTTTCAATTCATCATAACATATATGACATACATGACATACAGATCGACAGTACTGCTACATCTATACATTTATGACATATCAGATTTGCAAATACAGTACTGTTTGTGATACAAAAGTGTCCAGAAAAAGAGTGTATATACATTTGGCGTAGAAACTGTACATTGGAGGAGGTTGGGTGGGTGGGGTGGGGTTGGGTGGGTGGGTGAGGGCTGTACATTGGAGGTGGGGGGGGGGGGGTTGGGTAGGGGACACACACACATTTTACACTGTACATTGGAATACTGACAAAGCCTTACTTGGTCATTTACTGTACAACTAGGTTAGGACATTTGTAGGGGCCAGTTTCGAATTGCAGTCTCACGTAGGTGTTTTTTGAGAGTGTTTTTGAAAGTGGGTAGTGATTCACATTCCTTTACAGCTTTAGGTAGGGTGTTCCACATTGATGTGGCATAATTGCGAAACGTGTTTAGTCCCTTGTTTGAGCCGAATCTGGGTTTTACATGATTTGTGGAGCTCCCTCTGGTGTTGTGATCGTGGTATTCACTGACCTACTGTTGGTCCGGGAGGCCGGAGACTGTCACATGCTTTCCTCCGACGCATGTGCAGCCAGCCGGCAGCCAGCCTGGCAGCGCAGATTCTCACTGGGAGAGTGTAACGTGTGGAAGGTCACACTACCTCCCTCCAGATCCTACCCTCGCTGTGCAGGCGCCCCGACCGAACTGTAGGGGTCGCTGTCCACAACGCCCAGGACCCACCCATCAGCTTTCCCACCCCTAACACTGCCAATTGTGTTAGTATGAACGACCAGCCAAGCTGATAGCAATACGAATTCGAACCCAGCGTCTCCAGCGTTGATGGCGAGCGCCTTGCCCACTACTCCACCTAGCCGCCCCATGGGGTTTATTTTTAACCCTTTATTACACCTATCCTGAACGAAAACCTTTAAAAAGAAGAAAAAGAAAACAGCATAACTTTTGAAGTTAACAACATATAGAGACAAATTAAAACATTTCCCCAAACAATATTGACCCAAGGAATTCAGTAAATTTTTTATTTTTAAGATTCAAACACATCTTGATTCTATTTCAGGACAAGAAAATGTAGTCCATCAGATTAGATCAGATTAGATCAATTTGAGGTTAATATTGGAATTACAATGTTAATAAAGATTGTATAATGCTGTAATGCCCTAAATATTGTAGATTTTGTGTAGACAAGGCCAAAAGTGGAAGACTAATGTGAAAAGACTAATTCGTCCTCCATAGACAAATTAACACATTTTCCTATACAATTAGAAATCCAGTGAAATATGTTTTGTTAAGGTTCAAACAAAGTACTATTACAGTACATCTTCTCTGTTGGCACAACATTAAAACCTAAACTACTAATCATCATCATCATCATCATCATCATCATCATCGTCAAAGTCTATCTCTCCAATCTCCATCCTCCTCATCCACTTTATGTTTTTTTTTTTTTAAACTTTATTTTTAGCGTTTATCGCTTTTCTGGTCAAGCATGACCGACAGTTGTAGAGTGAAACGGGAGGGAGATCAGGGGAAGACATTCGGCAAATGACGGCGGGTCCGGGAATCGAACTCGGAGTCAACCAGAACCGTGACGCAGCACGGCTCCTCCCGACGCAGAAATAGCGCCGAGATACGTGGTGAGCTACTGGAGCTCCCCTCCACTTTATGTTTTGCATAATCTGCCTCCTTATTAACACTTTCAGTGCCAGCAGGGGGCGCACGATTTAGTGCTTGAATGCCCACCATCCACTTCAATGTTAGCGTTAATAACACCTAATCTATATTTTAAAGGGGACATGTACTGCTATTCCTAGCACTATTTGGGCAACTTTACACAATTCCTGTTAGTCTATTGAAGACATCTGTAAGGTTTTTTTTCAAAAAAATTCATTGTTTTATATTTCTAATCAAGTACTCAAAACCATAATTTTTCAGCTTCAAGATTTCAGGCTGTTATGGCCTGGCTCCGCCCATAAGCACTTTGAGTGACAGTCAGTCCACACAGTCTGCGACTGGTAGACAGAGAGAGATAGAGCGAGAGAGAGGGGGGGGGTGCGAGAGAGAGAGAAAGAGAGAGAGAGAGAAAAAAAAGACAGGCCGTCTCTTCCTTTCGTTTTTTCTCTCCCTGCGGCAGCTTGTGGGGGGGGGGCCTCCCTTCCTCCCCTCTCGCGGCAGGTCCCCCCCCCCCCAAGTGCTCCCTCTCTCTCTCTGTCTCCCTCTCTCTGTCTCTCCCTCTCTCTCCCTCTCTATCTCTCTCTCTCTCTCCCTCCAGAGTATGCAGAGGTGTCGGGTTTCACTCTGCCTCGCAGTATGAGGAAGTGGTTTTCCACTCGCTGTCTAGTCTAGGTAGATTGTGGGCGGGCATTAGCTACAACCACAGAGCCAATCACATCATTGTCTTCTACCCAGAGCCTGAATGACGTGACTCAGGCCTTCAAATCAGGATGGACTAATTTACTGGAGCAGGAAATTATCTGAGCTGAATCAGAGCAATCCGCCAATATGGTATTTAGACACTAAAACACATTGATACTAACTCCTATTACTACAATACAATGCTAGAGACTGAAAAATGACATTTATAGTACATGTCCCCTTTAAATTATGTGTCTAATCTGCCCGTCGCTTATCAATGACTCGTTTTCCAGTCAACATTGTTGAAGCGGATTGTTTTTTTTATCGGTGTACGTATGCACGCTATATAGGCGATCTGAAAAATCGATTCTCTGATTTCCTCAAAGCCATCGCCCACACACACACATACACACACATAGGGCGAACGCTGAGATCTCAGCGAATACAACTCTGATTATCCCAAGACTTGTAAAATAGATTCCTTACCTCAGATCAGATGTTCTCCAAAAAGATCATTCCAATTCCTGATCGCCATTCCAAAAATCTATCGCTTTTATTGATCCAACGCTACATACTGTAAACACATATTCCACGCTGTTCTGATGGTCCACAATGAATCCGATCGGCTCGGGTTACATGCGTGTGTGACGGATCATACTGGGTCTGCGTTGTGTTTGATGTTAAATGAGAATGTCCCGAGGGGGAGTCAAACAGGGGGCTCCCGCGTCCGCGGGCGACGACACAGGCCGCTGCACTAAGAAGTGAATTCACTGCTAACTACCGTACCTATGCGTCTGTTAACCCTGTTATGGGGAAGTGAGTTTAATTTACCAGCCCGCACTGCCACAGTCACTCGTCAACACACCCGTTTCCGTGACTGTGGACATACCCACAGGCTTCCCCGTTACACGTGTAAGTAAGTAAAATGTGGATTCCGGATTTTTCTTTTCTCATCCATTTTCATTGAGTCCATTCCAAAAGGGTGCATTACTATCTGGGAGACGATAGGGGGCGCTTTTTTCACATCTGAGCTCCTGATGGGGCTGGTTTACCAACGGGAGACTCGATTGATGAAATATGAATTCAGATCGCTAATAAAAAAATAACACGCTAATTGTCGTGGTGGGCATTCAGGCTGATAACACGTGTTATCACGTGGTGGGCACTGAAAGTGTTAAGAGCTTCTTGCTCTTCTGACTCCGCTTTCTGGGCCAGTAGCTCAACAAGAGAAGGAGGGAGGATGGGTCCAACCATCCAGACAGGTTCTAACACCCCCTCATCCATCATCTTCTCCTTGCCCATATCCTGATCATAGGGTTTGGGCCTCTCAAATATTGGCTGGTCTGCTCTTTTGTAGCAGGCAACTCTGAAGTTGACTCGCTGTACATGTGGGATGAGACAGACCTTGGAAGGAGGCAGGGTAAATAAAGGTTAAATAAATGTAAAAAAATAATAAATACATTTTTTATTATTACAATTTTCTTTTAAACCGATCATTTCCGATATTACAAATGCCAATATCGGCCATCGCTAGTACTTATTAGTACATGTGTGAGAGGTGTAGCAGAGGTACTCACGAGTAGGGGGAGATGGGAACAGCCACCACCAGGACGTGGTTCCGCTTCCTGAAGAGCCTCCACAGCCCCTGGTGGTAGCCCCGGACGTCCAGGTCCCACACGTGAAGGCACTGGGGAGCACAGCCCCTGGTGGTAGCTCCGGACATCCAGGTCCCACACGTGAAGGCACTGGGGAGCACAGCCCCTGGTGGTAGCCCCGGACGTCCAGGTCCCACACGTGAAGGCACTGGGGAGCACAGCCCCTGGTGGTAGCCCCAGACGTCCAGGTCCCACACGTGAAGGCACTGGGGAGCACAGCCCCTGGTGGTAGCCCCGGACGTCCAGGTCCCACACGTGAAGGCACTGGGGAGCACAGCCCCTGGTGGTAGCTCCGGACGTCCAGGTCCCACACGTGAAGGCACCTGGGAGCACAGCCCCTGGTGGTAGCCCCGGACGTCCAGGTCCCACACGTGAAGGCACTGGGGAGCACAGCCCCTGGTGGTAGCTCCGGACGTCCAGGTCCCACACGTGAAGGCACCTGGGAGCACAGCCCCTGGTGGTAGCCCCAGACGTCCAGGTCCCACACGTGAAGGCACTGGGGAGCACAGCCCCTGGTGGTAGCCCCGGACGTCCAGGTCCCACACGTGAAGGCACTGGGGAGCACAGCGGGGAGCATTTACATTTACATTTAGTCATTTAGCTGACGCTTTTATCCAAAGCGGCTGTATTTTCTTTAATCTTTTTTAATTAAATTTCAGATAATGATTGTCGACGGCGAAAGATTGGACGGGTTTCGGCTGTCCTAACTGTGGTGGGAAGTTCGTTCGACCATTGTGGGGCAAGGACCGAGAATAGGCGACTTCTCTTTGATGACCCTCCCGGAGCTCGGATAGGAGTGGGTCTGAGGCGGCCAGAAGATGCAGAGCGTGGGGGGGGGGGCACACACTTAACACTCTGTCGTTCTTTTTAACACAGTTTAACACAGAGTGCAACACAAAGAACGATAAGATCAACCTGTACCTCAATCCGTCCCTGTTCCTTGAAGAATAATATAATTAACAGAAGACAACGTGGTGGAATGACATTGCTATACTATATTTTAGTATTATTATTTATTTAAAAATTTTCTCTCTGTCTTGTCTCTAAGCTTGTCTCCCTCTCTGTATTATCCCCACCATGTCGTCATTGTGAAAGTCCATGTACTGTTTGTCCGTATGCTATAATGCCATGTATGTAAAGCGTTTTGAGATGCCTAATGTAAGGCGCTATATAAAATAAATGTATTATTATTATTGCTTAGCTTAGTCCTCTTCTTCCCGATCGGGAGACGTGGCTTTGACGATTGGACTCCGTTCAGCCCGGTCTTCAGCGACTCGCTGGGCCTCGACCCGAGTAAGATGAACTTAGAGCTGCAATGATGAGTCGACGTCGACCATGAAATGTATATTCGTGACCGATGCATCGTACCGTTACTTATGTGCCGTCTTTGCGGTCGAAAGTCATAACATGCGCAACATGTCGTCTAAGTAATTCGCTAAGAATGAATGAATCACGTTTGAAATATAAATAACTTCTCTTAAACCACTGTTGGCTATTCTGCCTAAAACCAGGACTCGACAGTGGAATATAAATAACTTCTCTTAAACCACTGTTGGCTATTCTGCCTAAAACCAGGACTCGACAGTGGAATATAATTACTATATAAATAGATATTAATATTTATTATTGTTGTATTGTAGAAATGTGTGCATTGAAATGTCTGTAAAGTCTCGACTACATTGAAAATGAGGGTGACCCCAATTATAATTTCGAGAATAAATAAAGGTTGATGATGATGATGATAAATAACTTCTCTTAAACCATTGTTGGCTATTCTGTCTAAAGCCAGAACTCTGCGCATCTCACTTAGTTTAGTTTGATGTGCGATGTGGTCATCTGCTGCCAGTGGTGACCTCAGGAAGCTCCAGGTGGTCCAGAACAGTGGTGACCTCAGGAAGCTCCAGGTGGTCCAGAACAGTGGTGACCTCAGGAAGCTCCAGGTGGTCCAGAACAGTGGTGACCTCAGGAAGCTCCAGGTGGTCCAGAACAGTGGTGACCTCAGGAAGCTCCAGGTGGTCCAGAACAGTGGTGACCTCAGGAAGCTCCAGGTGGTCCAGAACAGTGGTGACCTCAGGAAGCTCCAGGTGGTCCAGAACAGTGGTGACCTCAGGAAGCTCCAGGTGGTCCAGAACAGTGGTGACCTCAGGAAGCTCCAGGTGGTCCAGAACAGTGGTGACCTCAGGAAGCTCCAGGTGGTCCAAAACAGTGGTGACCTCAGGAAGCTCCAGGTGGTCCAGAACAGTGGTGACCTCAGGAAGCTCCAGGTGGTCCAGAACAGTGGTGGTGACCTCAGGAAGCTCCAGGTGGTCCAGAACAGTGGTGACCTCAGGAAGCTCCAGGTGGTCCAGAACAGTGGTGGTGACCTCAGGAAGCTCCAGGTGGTCCAGAACAGTGGTGACCTCAGGAAGCTCCAGGTGGTCCAGAACAGGGCAGCACGGTTGGTACTGGGCTGCTCACTAAGGTCTAATGTGAGCCGTATGCATGTCCGCCTCTCTTGGCTTAACGTTGATAATAGATTGTCTTTTAATACACTGTTCAAGTTGGTCATGAGCAGTAAAACTCCTGTTTTTATACATAATCAGGTTGTTTTTAGTAATACTGTGCATGAACATTACACTAGAGAGGTTCCAGTAGTGGGCAGCTGGAATTGCCAGGTCCAAAAACCAACACTTTAAGGAGATCTGTTATTTTTATATTTGCATAGACTGGGTGATGAAAGAAACAACCAGCAACAGAAAAACCTGCAACATACAATGGAGCTTGACAGAGCAGCTGGAAGATCTGGATTTCGCTGATGACCTGGCACTACTGGCTCACACACATCAACAGATGCAGGAAAAATCGGGAAAACTGGAAGAAACTGCTGCTCTGCTCGGGCTCAAAATAAACTCATCCAAAACCAAAGTAATGCGTATCAACAGCAAGAACAACACACCCATAACCATGGAACAAAACCCATTAGAGGATGTAAACAGCTTCACTTACCTTGGAACCATAATTTATGTGGAAGGGGGTATGGAAGACGATGTCCAAGCCACGATTGGAAAGGCAAGGACATCATTCAACATGCTAAACATTATCTGGATGGCAAAAGACCAAGACCAAAAAGACCAAGCTACAGATCTTCAACTCAAACGTAAAGACCACTCTACTATATGGCTCAGAATCCTGGAAAACCACCACCACTATACTCAACAAGCTGCAGACCTTCACCAACCGGTGCCTCAGACGCCTCCTGGGAATATACTGGCCCAACACCATCTCTAACGCCAACCTGTGGGAACTCACCAAACAGGACACAATAGAAATTCAAATCCGGAGGAGGAAGTGGAAGTGGATAGGTCACACACTCAGAAGAAAGAAATCAATCACAAAGCGGGCACTGACATGGAACCCACAGGGCAGGAGGAAGAGAGGCAGACCAAAAACCACCTGGAGAAGAACCACAGAACAGGAGATGAAGAAAGAAGGGCTGTCCTGGCAAGATCTGGAGCGGAGGGCACAAGACCGAAGAGGATGGAGGAGCTTCGTCGATGGCCTATGTTCCTTTGGGAATTTAAAGGCCTAACGTCTAACGTCAACGTTATTTTTAGAGCAATAACTCTTTGGAATAACCTGCCTCAAAACCTCTGCTGCATTTACAGTAGATTCACTTTTAAAAATAAACTTAAATTGTATTTAACACTGTAAAGTATTTTGTTTTGTTTGATTGTTTTCTGTTTCTTTGCTTGCATGTAATTTTAGCCATCTTAATTGTTAGTTTCATTATTCACAAATAATGATAATATGAATTAATATTAATTAATTAATTAATTAATTAAAAAAAATTAAAGAAAATACAGCCGCTTTGGATAAAAGCGTCAGCTAAATGACTAAATGTAAATGTAAATGCTCCCCGCTGTGCTCCCCAGTGCCTTCACGTGTGGGACCTGGACGTCCGGAGCTACCACCAGGGGCTGTGCTCCCCAGTGCCTTCACGTGTGGGACCTGGACGTCCGGGGCTACCACCAGGGGCTGTGCTCCCCAGTGCCTTCACGTGTGGGACCTGGACGTCCGGAGCTACCACCAGGGGCTGTGCTCCCCAGTGCCTTCACGTGTGGGACCTGGATGTCCGGAGCTACCACCAGGGGCTGTGCTCCCCAGTGCCTTCACGTGTGGGACCTGGACGTCCGGGGCTACCACCAGGGTCTGTGCTCCCCAGTGCCTTCACGTGTGGGACCTGGACGTCCGGAGCTACCACCAGGGGCTGTGGAGGCTCTTCAGGAAGCGGAACCACGTCCTGGTGGTGGCTGTTCCCATCTCCCCCTACTCGTGAGTACCTCTGCTACACCTCTCACACATGTACTAATAAGTACTAGCGATGGCCGATATTGGCATTTGTAATATCGGAAATGATCTGTATCGGTTTAAAAGAAAATTGTAATAATAAAAAATGTATTTATTATTTTTTTACATTTATTTAACCTTTATTTACCCTGCCTCCTTCCAAGGTCTGTCTCATCCCACATGTACAGCGAGTCAACTTCAGAGTTGCCTGCTACAAAAGAGCAGACCAGCCAATATTTGAGAGGCCCAAACCCTATGATCAGGATATGGGCAAGGAGAAGATGATGGATGAGGGGGTGTTAGAACCTGTCTGGATGGTTGGACCCATCCTCCCTCCTTCTCTTGTTGAGCTACTGGCCCAGAAAGCGGAGTCAGAAGAGCAAGAAGCTCTTAACACGTTCAGTGCCCACCACGTGATAACACGTGTTATCAGCCTGAATGCCCACCACGACAATTAGCGTGTTATTTTTTTTATTAGCGATCTGAATTCATATTTCATCAATCGAGTCTCCCATTGGTAAACCAGCCCCATCAGGAGCTCGGATGTGAAAAAAGCGCCCCCTATCGTCTCCCAGATAGTAATGCACCCTTTTGGAATGGACTCAATGAAAATGGATGAGAGAAGAAAAATCCGGAATCCACATTTTACTTACTTACACGTGTAACGGGGAAGCCTGT